>NC_030853.1:6586400-6589730 GCF_000208745.1 Theobroma cacao | reverse complement strand
ATGTATGACTTAGCAGTTTATGATAGAATGATGAACATGTCAGATTAATAGGCTTGCTTGGGCTTAATGGACTACTCTATTGGGCCTTTACGCTGGTCATGGCCCGAAAATTGGGTCATGATAGTAATGTCCAAATTACTTCCAACGAAATGAATGTGATTCATTTCAAGGGAATGATGAGTCTCACATCATTGAAATGGTTGACTTCGAGTAATAACACTATAACATGAACTGGAATCATGTGAGAATCAATTTTAAGTTTTACCGTTACCTAAATCTTGATCTCACACTTATGTATTTGCTTATAATAGAACCGAAATCTTGATGGATAGTGGACTCGTATTTAATCTCCTTATAATCTTTGATTTACCATGAGCATGATGATCATAAAGCGTTGATCTAGACTCCGTATTTTGGGATTATAATCGAGATGAACATTTGGGAACATATATCCAAATAATGGAGTTCATAGCATTAACATCACTTCTAGTGATTTCAAGATTGGTGATTAATCTAGGCCTAGTGGATTGATGAATTAGCTACTCATCACATCTGGATACTCAAAAGATTAGATCAAGAGTATTGAATTACTAATTGGATGAAATTTGATACTAGGGGACAAAATTGACATAAAGGGTAAAACGGTAATTTCACTTTTTATCATTGGATGGTTATGAGAGTTCACAATATAAGGTTTGCAATTGGACAACTAATAATCAATATCAAATATTGAATTGTTTCTTGTAATTATAGTTAATCCAAGAGTGCAACCATGAATCTATGGTGGAGTGATTTCATGGTTAATAAGCTTGAATTATTTTTAATGAGATTAAGAATAATTCTAAGTTTATTAGAGCTTAGAATATCTATGTTCAAATAGATTCCCCACTTAGCTTCGTAGAATTCAACTTATTTAAGTTGGAATGCATGCTTTAATTTGATTAATTAAATTGTGTACAAAAATTGGTAGCTTTAATATGTTTGTCTTAATTTAGACAAGAAAACATGTTTGGTCTTAATTTAGATAAGAAAATATGTTTGTCTTAATTTAAGACAAGAAAAATATTTTTTGTCTTAATCTAGACAAGAATACATATTTGTCTCAAATTTAGACAAGATCAAATATTTTTTGTCTTAATTACCAACAAGAGTTGTCTTAAATTAAGAGAATTTTAGGAGGATTCTTGCAAAATGAATCTAGATATCCATGTTGATAAAAGGAGACTCCACATTTGACTATTACTCTTTTATTTATTATTAATTCTTTTTAAATAAAGAGGGATAATAATAAAATAAGAGTTATTATTCAATAAAGAGTTTTATTTTATCAAAAACTCTAAATGATAATTAAATAATCAAATTATTTATTTTTTAATTTTTATTTTGATAATTATGGAGCATGTTTGATGCTTCCATAACTCTAAATGGATGGTCAAGATTGATTCAAAGGTGTTTTATTTTAATTAAACCTTTGAAGCAAGAGTTTTAATAAAAAGAGAAGAGATTGGAAGAAAATAATAGAACGTACTTTTTCTTAAAAAAAAGTTTCAGTGGTCACTTTTCTTCTCCTCGTCCAATCTTTTCCAAAGAAAAAAAAAAATCGGTTGCGATCTTGTAGTCTTACATTCCACACCTTGTCCACTCAAGGTTTAAGTTGAAAGTATTCTTGAAGAATAAGTGGTAAACTTGTTTAGTCGAGAAATCGTTCGTTCGTGTGGTGGAATCGAAAATAAGAATCTCAAAATAAAAGGTATGGTTTTTCTTACTTAATAGATTCTTATTTTTTTTTTTTGGTTTGATAGTGTTACTTGCAATAATAATAATGTGTGTCTTCGCTTGTGTAATTGGATTGCTTGCTTCCTTTATAAAATAAATTTTTGAAATACATGCTTTATACAATCACATTAATTCACTAAGATCCTACTCCAACAATTGGTATCAGAGCAAGGATTATTACAAGTTTGTTTCCTATATTTATTTTGCATGGTTGGCATCTTTACATATGTTTAACTATCTTGATGTGATCAATGTATGGTTGTATGTTATGATGCATGATTCAAGGTTTTTGGCACATTAATTGTCCTAGAAAATTTTACATGTAACATTTTTCTTTTGGTTATGTAACAAGAAGGGTGGCCTATCATCGTCATGTTTCTTTCTTGATTTTTTTTATTATTTTTCCTTAGATTTATGTAACTAGGAAAACCCATGTAATTTTAATATTCTTGATGTATTTGGTGCATCCATGGAGAAAGAAATTCAAAGCCAAAAGGAAAAAGGTAATTAGATAATATTTGATCTCTCTATTTTTTTATGATTATTAATTTTTTTTTGAAAAAAGAGTTTTTCTTGTATTTATCTTTTTTAAAGAAAAATCATTTTTCTTTTATTAAAATTCTGTTATTATAATAAAATATATTTTCTTCTATTAAAATATTTTTTTATTAAAAAAAAGAGAGGGGAAAAGAGGGGTGGGGTGTGCTGCCGGGCAGCACACAGTAGCAGTGTGTTGCTTCCAAGTGTAGCAGCAAGTGTTGCCATAAGGCTGCAGCCCACCATTGGGCTCTTAGGCAACAACCCATCAAGGTGGGCCCTTTCTAACTTTTTTTAATAGAATTTTTTAAAAAATATATATTTTTAATATTATTATATATATTCTTTTAAAATTTTCCAAAATTCTTTTGATTTTTGACTTGCTTGTGTATCTTTGAAGCTTTCATTCTTCAAATGGTTCGTTATGTATGGGTTCATGATTTTCAAATGATTAATCATTTAAGGGCTTGATGAGGGGTTTTCAAGATGAATGGAACTAAATTGCATTGTTTTGAAACAAGTGCATCATGATTTTAAATTCTCCCTTATGGTTGCTTGTTCCCTTCCTTGTTCACTCACTGGGTTTATACTCACCGTTTTCAACTTCATGTTTTCAGATCATGAGGCAGTCGGTAACTAGGACAAGGTGTCCTTGTAGACTTGTATCCATCTTTTGGTAGGTGTCTCGGCATTCAGTAACTGTACATTCGTCCGAGTCTCTCTGCTAGAAGTCAAGTATTCTTTTGTTGTGTATAGATAAACCTACTGTAAATTATTAAGATACATGTTGTAGGTAATATATATACACTTGTTTAGTATGCTAATATGAAGTGTCAATGTTTAATATTATTTTGATTATAAGTTATGATGTATGACTTAGCAGTTTATGATAGAATGATGAACATGTCAGATTAATAGGCTTGCTTGGGCTTAATGGACTACTCTATTGGGCCTTTACGCTGGTCATGGCCCGAAAATTGGGTCATGATAGTAATGTCCAAATTACTTCCAACGAAA
>NC_030853.1:6577413-6582400 GCF_000208745.1 Theobroma cacao | reverse complement strand
CCTTAGAATAAAATCAATTCATCATCATTGTACAGCATTGAGCATCCAGCCAAGAGTGGGTATTGTGAAAATTTAATGATTTCTTGCCCAATTTAATTTCTAAACACATTTAACTAACTAAAACTATCAATTTAACTAAAAATCAAAACCTAAAAATTTCAAAATTCCCCCCCTTGAATTTCGGCCAGCACATGGTGTCACTCTTTGATCTCTCTCCTCAAGCATGCCCAATGGAAATAAAGGCATAGGAAAGGTAGAAATCAAGCTAAAATCGAAAAATCTCACCGTTAGACGCGTAAACGGACGAAATTCACGATTTCCCCTTTGAATTTTTTTGTTTCTCTTTGGTTTTTCTTTTTTTCTTCCTTTCCTCTCTTGTTCTTCCTTATGGTCGGCCAGCACTTAAAATGGGGTTTAAATGGGCTGCCTTTTCAATAAAATAATATTATATCATTAAAAAAATACCAAGTGTCACTTTCCCATTGGCCCATTTTTAAAATTTCATCCATTTGTTTCCAAATTTTCACCATACACTTGTCCCATATATTCATAGCTTAGATAAAATTCTCAGACTTATCCAAAATCTCGGTGGAGTAATTTTTAAAATTTACACTTTTACCCCCGTAAAAGTGAAAAATTACATTTTTGCCCAAAAAATTGAAAAATTACCTATAGACATATTTTTCATCCCTTATACTCATACCATTCTCCAATTTGTCAAACTTGATCTAAATTCTCTCAAAATCTCAAATTTTATCCTCGGGTGGCAAAATTACGATTTTTGCCCCTACACTCCAAAAATTACCAGAATTAAACTTTTTCACTTCCTATCATTAAATTATACTCCAAATAGTTAATCTTGATCAAAAATTTCACTCCATGATCAAATTATTATCTTAGGTGGCAAAATGACGATTTTTGCCCCTAAACATCAAAATTTTTGATTTTACCCCAAATGAACCCTCGAACTCCAAACAATCATTTTTAGTCATTCCTTGACTATAAAATATTAAATTTCATCCTACAATTCCTATTTGAACTAGTTCGAGGTTAAATCAATTTAAGTGTACCGTTAGGTACAATATCGGGTTTCGTCTATTCTTAGGTGCTTTTCTAGCGTAATAACATGCTGCTCAGTGCATGTATGTCATGACATGTGTTTATAGGGTCAGATTTTACAATGTATCTATATGAATGATATTAGATATTATTTGTATGCTTGAAAACATGTCATCTAGAATTAAGGTGCCAACATCTCTTAAGGAATGCCATGCATACATTATGTATTTTAATTTAAAAGGAATTTTAGACTATGAGATACATAATGAATATAGGAAAATAAATCACATCTGGACAAGATGGTAATATGGACGTAGTTATATACTAAAAGCATTTAGTTGGAAACATAACCAAGCCCATAACTTGAATTAGGATATTTTAAATATGCTTATAGAAAATCCGGTAAAAAGTCAATCAAAACCCTAAGTATAAAAATATTGAGTGAGAAAGGATGCTAGTAATCCTAGAGTCCACGGTATCCATTGTTGGCCCATTGGCATGTGAAACATGTCACTCCTTACAGGCAGACATGAATCTAGATCATGATGGACTGGATCTCCGAAAAGATAAATCCTTTTAGGTGGATTATGAAGTGAGACCTCCCATAGAGGCTCACTAAGTAAGGAGCTTAAAAGAATGAAACAATGGTTGTTACACTCAACATGAATTTACTATTAACCTGCCTACAGTAGCTTTGTTAGTAAACTTCGTGGACCAAATGAAGGTGCTCTTTAACCATGTTAAGTATGAAGATACTGGGCAACATAGTTAACTGGGAGGGTCCCAGTTTGTCTGGTAGTAAATTCTCACGGCCCATAGTCGGTTAATTTATTACAGAAAGGTAAATGATCGTTGAACTAATAATATAATTTATAAGGTTTTATATATTGTCATTATGCATACATGCATCATGAAATGTTCAAAATCTATGAATAACTAGTATACTTACATAATTTCAAATGTACTTTCAGAAACATATCTACATCACAAATATGAATCAACTTTCAATTTTACTGAACAATGCACTCTGAATGGAAAAGAAACCTTAATATTGTCCTTAATTATGACAAGATCACATGGGTTCTTTCTGACCGTGAGCCTGAAGCACTGACTCCCCAGTCAATTTCACAAGATATTGAATATCATAAGAAGTGGCATGATGCAAACAAGCTGGCTAAATGTTATATATTGGCCTCTATGAACAGTATATTGCAAAAATAGCATGAAGGCATGGGTAATGCTGCTAACATAATGTTGCACCTACATGAGATGTTTGGTATGAAAACTAGATCTGCTAAGGTGAAAGCAATCAATGCTTTTAAGGACCTTAAACAAAAACCTGGGGATCTAGTTAGAGATTACATGCTGAAAGTGATCTCTTGTCTCAATGAGGCAGAACTAAATGGTGCTGAGATAGATGTAGAAACGCAAATATCAATGATCGTTCATAGCTTGAATCTGTCATTTTCACAATTCAAATTGTATTATGAACTACACACTAGGGATTACACCCTAAGTAGGCTAATGAATGATCTTTAAAATGTGGAGGAGGTTCTTGATTTGAAAAAAAAACCTGAAGCACATGCAATTTCCACTTCTAAGGCCAAACCCTAAGGTAAAAGAAATATAGTTGGAAATAAAAAGATTTCTAAGAGCTCAGTGGGAGCAAAGAAAAAGCCCATGAAGAAAAAGACTACTTCAAAAGACAACACCAAAGAAAAATGTTTCCATTGTGGTGTGAAAGGACATTGGAAGCGAAATTGCAAGGTCTACCTTGAAGAAATCCAGAAGAATAAACAAGGTATGGGTTTTCTAAATATGTTAGAAGCCTGTTTAGTGGTTGATTCTACAAATACTTGGATAGTAGATTCTGGAGCCACTAACATGTTTGCAATTCTTTACAAGGGTTTCAACAAAGGAGAAAATTGAATAAAGGGTAGTTTCGGATGAGGATGACAAATGGCATCTTCGTTTCAACATTAGTAGTGGGAGCCATTATTCTTCAATTTCCTTATGGTCGTAGCTTAGTTTTGAAAAATGTTTATTACATTCCAGAGACTTGTAGAAATTTGATTTCTGTCTTTTATCTAATAAAGTCTGGATATTCAGTTTATTTTAGTGAGACACTCACTATCTATTTGAATAAAGATTTTATTTGTTATGAAATTATAAGATATAATCTTTATTTCCTGGAGCCTACGACTTATTCTACAAATGCTATAGAAGCAATACAATTTGAAACTGAAAGAGTCAAAGAATCTAGTATAAATTAAAATTATATTTGGCATCTGCATTTAGGTCATATAAATCAAAATAGACTCAATAGGCTTATAAAGGATGGTACTTACCAGACATGGTTGAGTGTCCTTTGCCAGTATATGGGTCTTGTATTGAAGCTAAAATGACTAAAAGGCCTTTCAAGGCGAAAGGTAATTGTCACAGCCCAAATATCGGGCCATGACCGGCGCATGGACCCAAATGGGCATAGCCCACCAAGTCTAAGCAAGCCTATTTATGCAATTTCGATTATCAATCCCATCCATCATCTTTAAAATGAAGTGCTGTAACTCTTAAAAGTAAATGTTCCAGTAATATTTTATAACAACTGAATATTCATATTTATATTATATCAGAGTACTGTCATCATCAATCCAACATATACATACTTCATTTATAACATGACTCTTAGTAGTTTACATTACATATACATGTTCACAAGTAATAGACTCGAGACCGTCAGCGGAGTGACTCTGGGTGGAGATACAGCTATTGAGATGCCATAGTACCTACCAAAAAGACGAGCATATGTGTGCGACTCAATCTAGGTCCCAACTACCTCCAAATATGAAAACATGAATTTTAAAAACGTGAGTACGAAACTCAGTGTCACGACCCGGTACTCCCTTCGAGCTTGTGATAACCGTCGCGATGTCTCGATAGACATTCATTACCCGAAATGTCAACCGAAACCTCGCAAGGCTCTTGCATCAATTTTACATCTCCCCTTTGAGCAACAGTTACTAAATATCATGTTTTAAGGGAATATAAACTATTTTTAAAAAAAAAACAAACAAAAGTAATTTCTGCCACATAGGAGTATTTTGGTCATTTTTACTCAAAAAATTTGAAACTTGGTGAAAATACAGCTTACGATCAAAAAATATACATTCTTATCTAAAAATAATTTTAGTAATCTAAATCATCCATTTAAAATAAAATTTTGGCTAGTCAAACTAAATAAAATATTCCATTTTCTTATAAAACAATATTTATAGAATCCTGCATAAATAATTTTTGTATCGTAAGAGCAAAATAAATTCATATATATAATAGCACACTAAACTAGGTATACAAAAATATTCTATAATGACATGTGGGCCCCAAAATAAACGCAAATATACAAGACTATAGACCTTCAATTTCTAAGGATGCAAATCCAAAAGCAACCCTCGACAAAATTGGCTGTCTACAAACTGTCCTGAGCCTGAAATGGGTAAAAAGAAAGGGTGAGTTTTTACAAACTTAGTGAGTAAGCAAAATTCATCTATAACATCTAAAGCCAAGTAAATGGAGACAGTTAAATTATCCCATCATAATATAGTTCATAACATTCAAAACTCATTTCAATTCCTATAAAACAATTACATTTCATCAAAATAATCACCAAGGCTTATGATTCTTTTAAAAACTTGGCTTGTGCCAATACTCATACTCGGTGACACCTTGGCCTGGGTATCTAACCGAGTCCGCCAAGGATGTTAAAATGACATATACCCATAAAAATGTTTTTACTTTTAAAATATAGCCATTCCTTGGCATTGGCTGAGTTTCATCATCACGTTGTGGTTCGGCGTGAAGTGAACTCTAAACTTACCTTAGGAGATACCCTCCGCGCCTCTCATACTAAGGTAAAATATAATGGGGTTTA
>NC_030853.1:6570310-6577272 GCF_000208745.1 Theobroma cacao | reverse complement strand
TGTCAATGTAAGACAAAACAATTTATATAATTCACAAAACCACAATTCCAGCCATTCATGCTACCACAATTTCATAAGCCAATTCAAATAATGTATATATATATATATAATACGAATGTATAGCCTCCACTTACTCTATTTCGAAAATCAACATTTAGTTTCAGAATAATTTATAAATCTCATTCATTTAACCAACATTTAAAATGTAAAACATAATAATTTGCAAATTAAGTGCCTTATTCTTTGAAATCATAAAACAAGTATAAACCACTTTAGATAATTAAGATGAACATCTGATTACTTACAATAACAGGAGTTTGGAGTACTCCTATTCTTGGTCCTCGGGCACAATATCTTTACCCTTATCAGAGGGCTCACCACCTATACATAATACACGACACATAATTCAATACATTTGTGCCAAACTGTTATAAAACTATTTCAGGCTCTATAGGAATGCATGACATTGAATGAGAATTGTCTGAATAATCACTTAAAGACGGTGTTCTACGTGGGTTCAATTATGATCGGACTGAATTGGCATTTGACCTAACTCGCACTAAGCCTTGTTTAATTAGCCAAAACATCTAATTTAACTCCAAATATCTTCATTACACTTCCAATATTCCAAATACACCAAAGTACTTCAATGAGCTTAATTGTGACTTAATTCACCGTAACCAAAATTCATTTCGATTTCGATATCTGATACCATAAATCATCAATTACAAGCTAATTAACATGAAATGCAACAAAATCCATCATCAACATGTCACCTAATAAATTCGGCCAAAGAGGGTTATTGAAGAACATGTGATTTTCTTGCTTGTTTTTTCTTCCAAACATCACAAAATGACTAAAAACACTAGGATATTATGAAAATCTAGCAAAATTCATCACCAAAACTTCTCTCTCTAGGTTTGGCCGGCAAAGGTTCCCTCTTGAAAACTTAAATTTCAGCCATGGAAAATGAAAAAGAATGCATGGGAAAGGTAGATCACAAGCTAAAATTAAAAAATCTTACCTTTACTTGCTTGATTCCTTGAAATCCAATAATTTCTCTTGAATTTTTTCTTCCTAGGGTTTGTCCTTCTCTTTTTCTCTTTGTTCCCTTTCTTGGCCGGCCATAAGAGTGTGAATGTGAAGGTTTTAAGTGAGTTTATATAGGCAATTAAAATAATATTAAAGCTTGACACTTGTCACCTTTTAATTGGTCCATGTTTAAAAACTTAAAAATTAAGCATTTCATTCCCACCACATATAATCTCTCACTTAAAAAAATAATGGGTGAAATTCAGGGGTTTGACAAGTGTCAGAGTGGTGTAAAATTCCAAAATTTCCAATTTCGCCCTCATGGACACTTAAAATGACCGTTTTACCCCTATGTTCGAAAAAAAGTCGAAATTGAAAATTTTCACTTCTCAAATTCAAATAATGCTCTAATTAATCAAATTTATTAAAAATATCATCCAACATTCCAATTTCTCCCTTGGGTGGCAAAATGACCATTTTGCCCTTACGTTATGAAAATTCCTGAATTAACTCCAAATCAATCCTCAAATTTTAAATCATCATATTAAGACATTCTAAGATTCAATAACTCTCAAATACATCGTAAAATCTTTATTTGGCCTAGTTCGAGGCTTTAATCAACTTAATTGTACCATTAAGTACAATACCGACTTTTAATAATTTTTCGATACATTCACTTATGCAAACATTCTATTAAGCACATGAATGACATGACAAGTATATAATAGAGTAGGGCTTGACACTCAGTGAGTGAACATAAGAACGAAACAAGCAATCACTAGGAAGAATTTGGAAATCATGATGCACTTGTTTCAAAAACAATGCAATTGATTTAATTTCTTACTAAAAACCCCTCATGTTGCAACAACCCATCATCAATCAACGAACTTAAATGGGTGAAAAATATGTCAAAGACTGAATAGGGTAGCATGCAGGACAGAATGTTTCTCGTTGCAGTGAAGTTCATTCTCGCTGCAACGAGAAACAATACCAGTTTGCATGTTTTTTAGTTTTTCTAGCATATCTTCCGCTACAGAAGTTCAATTGACTTGATTTTTAGACCATTAGAAATCTAAGAGGTAGGGCTACAACTTTTATGTTTACACTTTTCCCAGTTCGGACGGGAAGGTGGTAAAAATCTTCATCAAAGTGAAGGCACTGCATCAGAACCCGAGAGTTTCTCGCTGCAGCGAGATTTATTTTCGCTACAGCGAGTTTTTGACTGCCAAAACAGAATGTTTCTCACTGTAGCGAGAAGTAGGGCACCTAAGTGTAAAAAGGACCTCTTTTGCACTAAAAATCCATTTGGTGTTGCAATGAACTCAATTTGCAAGAAAATGGGACATTCTCAAGATTCATCATGCCAATTTCAACATGAAATGCTCAAAAGTTTCCAAAGTTCAACATGCCAAAATTTCACATGCGTTACAACCATATACCAAATATATATATATATATATATATATATATATACATCAATCATCATGCACACCCTCCCATCATCATCAGCTCATATGCAACGGCTTATGCGCACTCCTACTCGAACATAGTCAGGTCAGCAACTGTTTATGCGCACTCCCACTCGTACATAGCCAGGTCAGCAACGACTTATGCGCACTTCTACTCGCACATAGCCGGGTCAATATCATTACAAAACATTATTCATATATATATATATATATATATATATATATCAACATGATGTAGTAGTACAACAATCCATAACAGCCACATGTCACATATAGAAACAATTTATCAAAGGCTTGTTCCCAAGGCACTAGTTTTGAAGATAAAACAAATAAAACACTTTAGGGATTCAATCAAACATACTTGTACACACATCCCAAAACCTTTTTAATACAAGTTCACTCACCGATATTTGTTGAATCTTTAATTGACTCTAACTTCGATTATTGCTTCAAACGGACATGTGAGGCCTTGTTGGAACCTATCACCCACAATATAACTATAAAAAATATAACAGCCCATAAATCTAATTTCTAGCCATCTTTAACACCTTAAAATCAAATTCTAACTCATTTCTCACCTTGGTGGTTTTTTTTTTGTAGTTGAATTCCTTTTCAAAAGCTTCCAAGCTACTATGGCAAGTCTCTTTTTCTCTTTCTAAAACTTTTAGCTAGTGAGAGAAAGTGCTGAACAAAGACTTTTTGAGGGTTTTAAGATGTAAAAGTGGAAGAGCATGAAAAACAGTATGAAAAAGTGGGCAAAAGCATGAAATTTAGAGCTAGAGAGAGAAAGTTATGGAAGTTCCAAAGCAAGCTTCCATGGAGGATGGAAGAAGAATAAGGAGAAGAAACTGCTGGAAGAAAAAGATATTTATAACTCAAGCTTATCCATTCAACTTGAAATTATGAAAATGCCATTAGCACATTAACTTGTTCTCCTTCAATCCTTGGTGCAATCATTTTACTCTTTTTATACCAAGACAAGGTCCATAATAGTCTAAACATGCTCGGGTCTACGAAAACTTAAAAATTTTGACCCGAGGTGCAAAATGACCATTTTGCCCCTATTGTGAAAATTATTGTCACTTCTAGTTTTCTTCGTGTTTTCATCATTACACATCATTTATTCATTCCTTAGGCCTATTTAGACTTTAATAGCATTAAAAACCCCACTCGTAGGAGCTCACCAAGAGAAATTACGAAATTACCCTTGGTCCTCATTTTCGCGTCTACTTCTAATTGTGTGTTTATAGAGGTCGAGATTTCACCTGTTCACTTCTAAATTACCCTTTTAACTAGTAATCAACCTCAATTGGTATCCGTAAACTTTATTGGCCATTGTATCAAAATACAGGGTACTATAGTCTCCCCCACTTAAAATGAATTTGTCCTCGAATTCAAATCGGAGTAGGGTGAACAACCAAAGTTCTAAAATTCTTCTATATCACTTTCGTTGACCATTCTTAATATATGATCTTGGTTTATGCATCATATTAACTTCCAATCTTATAGAAAACTCGACAATGTCATAGTATATAGTTATGTGCACCGCTATTGTTGGATCAAAATAATATCATTCTTTATCTTATGAAGAGGATTCAAATATGCTATTAATTCTAGTCACACCTCAATCAAATCATCCTTAAATGATCAATCATGCATGTTTACCTAACCATTCACAATTCCCCTACCTTGATCTTTTATCAAACCTTCCAACATTCTAGCATTTATTCCACCATTAACTATGGGTCTAAATGATCAACCAACCTCTATTCCGTTTTACATACCTCCATATAAATTCCATTCAAGCATTTCATAATACATAAGGATCCAACACTCTTTATTTATTCATATATATTTAACATCACAAATGATTCAAATCCGGTAACCATTAGTAACCATATTCCCAAAAACAAAACTTCAGTACTTTCATGATCAAGTGCTTATTAGATAAATCTTAACTTATACCATGAAGCATTTCAATAAGTCATGACATTCACATACCTCCTATGATCTTAGCTAATCCCTTTAATCAATAACTCAACTTCTCAAAGTTAAAGTTGCTCAAAATTTTCTTTTAAGGTTCCTTTCCAAGTCTCATCCTGATTATTAATCATTTCTATATTTCCAATGTCGTAGCTAATTTATTCATCATCAATCACATACAACATATCTAACTTGAAATTCTTCAAATTTACTCCAAATGCTAAATCTTGTAACCTTATTAGTTTATCAGTCCGAAGATGAAATTTGACAGTTACCTCTCCTTAAGTGTACTTTAAAGTCAAGGAATCATTTACTAAGACCTTTCCAAAATCAACTTCTTTAGCCCTTTTACCTTAGAAAATTAAATCCATAATCCTTCATTTTGAATCATGGGCTCTATGCCAATCAAGGCAGATTTTACACTTTTAATTACATGAATTCAAACGTACACCTTTACTCATAAGCTATAAACCATTCCCCACATCTTTATATATCAAAACTATATATATTGAAGTTACACCAACACCGATACATCATTTTCCATTGCCCCTTAGGATATTAAATTCATGTCATACTTCTCTATTTGTATACTTCATAATAACTTAACAATTTCTGGCTCACAGTTAAACTAGTTCATATGCCAAGCCTTTCAAGCTATAACAAAACACCAATTTTGATCATGATATAATAGAATTTAATGAACTCATACCTAAAGTATAAACACTTACTTTTAAGCTAACAACATTATAATCCACTTGTTCACTGCCAAAATCAGCGATAAATTATCTTAATCATTATCTAGCACTATAACCATTGATAGAATATCATCATCGAATCAAATTCTAACTAACTCTGCTTGAGCTTTTATACCAATATGCAACATATATATCCATACATATATATTTCCAAAAATTTTAACTTCGAATAGCCTTAGGCATATCAAGCCCAATAAGCTGTCTGTAAAATCAAAATAACCAATAATCAAGTTTAGAATCATTTTTTTTCTCTTGGTTGGTTAGATCATGCTCCTCATTTGTGGTGAATACACAAAGCTGATTCCAGTATTCCATTCTCATACAAGAGTTAACCACTAATTGGCACTATCTCCAAACACCACGTGTTTTATAAGTCGATTTTCTTAGTCAAAATTTATATTGTAGTATTCCATCTCTA
This sequence comes from Theobroma cacao, assembly GCF_000208745.1. Taxonomy (NCBI): domain Eukaryota; kingdom Viridiplantae; phylum Streptophyta; class Magnoliopsida; order Malvales; family Malvaceae; genus Theobroma; species Theobroma cacao. The sequence continues at coordinate 6,571,615 of NC_030853.1, read as the reverse complement.
GGTCATGTCTCATTACCAAATCTTTACTCGTATACAAGTACTTGAATTCTCAAATCATCATCTCTTTTCTAAGTAGATTTCTACAATTTTCGTAGTGCATTTCTATTCCCTTACCAAGGGTAGTATCATTTAATCAAACCATGTCACCCTCCTTTTCTAAACATTTGAAGCATAATTTAACCTTCCACTATCCCTATCAAGCACTTTACCTTGATAGTTACTCAAAATAAATTAGAACTTGTGGGGAAGCACATTTCACAATTTATGCTTTATGTCTACAATTATGTCGAGACCAGAACCTCATCGGGTCCACAAAATGGTAGGATAATCATTGCCTCAAACTAGTATTTCCAAGTATACTTATGCTTGTATCATATCTTCATACTTATGTGACATGTCAGTCACGAGCCCAACTTAATTGTATAACCTTTTGCTCTTTAAGCTTTAATGTTTGCTCATTGTGAAAAGTCTTTTGAATTTATCTCATCAGGGTATTCATAAGGTGGATACATGTCCATATTTTACAGTTCAAGGCCTAAAGCATTGAACACAACCTCATCATTGATGTTCTACGCTATATTATATAATACAAAATATAATCTAATGCTATGACAATGAAATTCTAAAGTTCCACCTTTATCTACCAATCATAGCTCCCTTTATGAGCACATACTTTACACCGCTTGATTGTTCACAAGCTACTCATGGCCATCCGAATTCGACCTTTTATAGCAAGTCAAGCTAATATATTCTCTTATGCTTTTCCATACATTTCCAAAACACTTAAACACTTCCTTTAATAAGGTTCCATTGATAACTTAATCAATCAAAGGCTTATCTTCAAAGCCACTCATAACTTTAATCGCTCATTGTATGCCCGATAACACTTTAGCTCACTGACCCCACTAGACATTATTTTAAAATCTCTCAAGGTGTCCGTGTTCTTAGTTAGGATCATACCATCTAACTTAGTATAATTGCATTAATTGTCCTTAATCTCTTTATGCTTAGCATATCAACATTCATATTTCCCCCTCATTCATGTTATTGACCTTGTTAAGGTATATGTGGCTTTTCAACCTTTCACAATACATTCCACACTTATGCCAGGGCATTCTTAATCTAATGCCAAGCCCATAAGCATGTAACCATAAGTCTGGGTAACCTCCCCTATGGGATATCTCCTTCCATATGATGCATGGGGATCACAAGATGTACAACTCCAAGTGTATGCCTACATATTGATAACCTCCATATATTTTATGATCATGGAAACCACAATTTGCAAAACTAGCTTTCTATCAC
>NC_030853.1:6548363-6567259 GCF_000208745.1 Theobroma cacao | reverse complement strand
AACAGCCACATGTCACATATAGAAACAATTTATCAAAGGCTTGTTCCCAAGGCACTAGTTTTGAAGATAAAACAGATAAAACAATTTAAGGATTCAATCAAACATACTTGTATACACATCCCAAAACCTTCTTAATGCAAGTTTACTCACCGATATTTGTTGAATCTTTAATTGACTCTAAGTTCGATTATTGCTTCAAACGGACATGTGAGGCCTTGTTGGAACCTATCACCCACAATATAACTATAAAAAATATAATAGCCCATAAATCTAATTTATACCCATCTCTAACACCTTAAAATCAAATTCTAACTCATTTCTCACCTTGGTGGTTTTTTTTTGTGGTTGAATTCCTTTTCAAAAGCTTCCAAGCTACTATGGCAAGTCTTTTTTTCTCTCTCTAAAGCTTTTAACTAGTGAGAGAAAGTATTGAACAAAGACTTTTTAAGGGTTTTAAGGTGTAAAAGTGGAAAAGCATGAAAAACCGTATGAAATAGTGGGCAAAAGCATGAAATTTGGAGCTAGAGAGAGAAAGTTATGGAAGTTGCAAAGCAAGCTTCCATGGAGGATAGAAGAAGAAGAAGAAGGAGAAGAAGCTGTTGGAAGAAAAAGATATTTATAGCTCAAGCTTATCCATTCCACTTAAAATTACGAAAATGCCCTTAGCACATTAACTTGTTCTCCTTCAATCCTTGGTGCAATCATTTTACTCTTTTTATACCAAGACAAGGTCCATAATAGTCTAAACATGCTTAGGTCTACGAAAACTTAAAAATTTTGACTCGAGGTGCAAAATGACCATTTTACCCCTATTGTGAAAATTATTGTCACTTCTAGTTTTCTTCGTGTTTTCATCATTACACATCATTTATTCATTCCTTAGGCCTATTTAGACCTTAATAGCATCAAAAACCCCACTCGTAAGAGCTCACCAAGAGAAATTATGAAATTACCCCTAGTCCGCATTATCACGTTTACTTCTAGTTGCGTGTTTATAGAGGTCGAGATTTCACGGGATCACTTCTAAATTACCCTTTTAACTCAGTAATCAACCTTAATTGGTATCCGTAAACTTTATTAGCCACTATATCAAAATACAGGGTACTACAGTAACAAAATGCCAAACGTTCTAGGCTTAGTGCACACAGATGTGTGTGGGCCAATGAACGTAGAAGCAAGAGGAGGTTATGAATATTTCAGAACTTTTATTGATGATTACTCGAGACATGGCTTTGTGTATTTAATGCATAGAAAAAGTGGATCCTTTGAAAAGTTCAAAGAATTCAAAGCTGAAGTTGAAATGCAACTAGACAAGACATTGAAACAACTTCGATCAGATCTGGGAGGTGAGTATTTATCAAATGAATTTCAACAATATCTCACTGACAATGGGATAATTTCCAATTTGTCAGCTCCAAGAACACCTTAACATAATGGTGTAGCTGAAAGAAGAAATAAGACTCTTTAGAAATGGTTAGATCAATGATGTCCTATGCTAACCTTTCAATCTCATTATGAGGAAATTGTATGCAAACTGCTCAGTACTTGCTTAATTTTGCTCTATCTAAGGCTGTGCCTAAGACACCAAGGGGGCTGTGGATAAGGCGTAATCATCTTTATGTCATTTGTGAACTTGGGGGTGTCTTGCACATGTTTTATAGCCTGAGTCCACAAAGATGAAGCCAAAGACTGAGGTGTGCTTGTTTGTAGGCTATCCAAAGGGAACAAGAGGTTATTACTTCTATAGTCCTCAAGATAAGAAAGTTTTCGTTAGTACAAATGCCACTCTCTTAGAGGAAGAGTTTATGAGAAATCACAAACCTAGAAGTGAAATTGTCTTAGAAGAATTGTTTGATCCTTCAGATTTAAGAGTTAATTCTGAAGATGTCATAACACAGTCTGATTCAAGGGTTGAAACAGAAACATAGCCTGAACATCAAATAGTGGTGCCACAACTTAGTGGGAGGGTTGTGAGACAATCGGAAAGATACATGGGTTTGGGAGAAAACATGATTGCACTCTCAGACGAACATGAATATGATCCTATTACATATAAAGAAGCTATTAACAATGTTGATGTTGAAGAATGGCATAAGGCAATTAAATCTGAGTTGGACTCTATGGATTCTAATAAAGTCTAGACTCTAGTAGATCCACCTGAAGGGATAAAACCTATAAGGTGCAAATGGATTTACAAGAGAAAACAAGGAACTGATGGGAAGGTAGAGACTTTCAAGGCTAGACTAGTGGCCAAGGGTTTTACCTAAAGAGAAGGGATTGACTATGAAGAAGCCTTCTCACAGGTTGCTATGCTTAAATCAATTAGGATCCTCCTATCCATAGATGCACATCTTGATTATGATATATGGCAAATGGATGTTAAGATCACATTTTTAAATGGAGATCTTGAATAGTGCATTTATATGGCTGAACCAGAAGGTTTCATTAAAAAGGGTCGTGAGCATAAGGTTTGTGAATTGCATAGGTCCATCTATGGACTTAAACAAGCATCTAGGTCTTGGAACATAAGATTTGATACTGCTATCAAATCATACGATTTTTAACAAATGTTGACGAACCTTGTGTCCATAAAAGGATACAGGATAAAAAGGTTGTTTTCCTAGTCCTTTATGTTGATGACATTCTACTCATTGGGAATGATATAGGAATGTTATCAATAGTTAAAGGTTGGCTGAACCAATAATTCAATATAAAGGATTTAGGAGAAGCTAGCTATATTCTAGGGATCAAACTTATAAGGGATCATAAGAACAAGCAAATAGCATTATCTCAAGCATCCTACATAGACAAGATTTTGGCCAAGTTTGCTATGCAAGATTACAAGAAGGGTTTTATGCCCTCTAGACATGAAATCAAACTTTCTAAGGAAATGTCACCTAAAACTCCAAAGAAAGTTGAAAACATGAGACAGATTCCATATGCATTTGTCGTTGGAAGTTTCATGTATGTTATGTTATGCACTAGGCTAGACATTTGCTATGCAATTGGATTGGTTAGCAGATTTTAGTCAAACCTAGGCCTGGAGCACTAGATTGCAATCAAGTACATTTTTAAATATCTTCGTAAAATGAAGAATTACATGCTTGTATATTCTGGAAGTGACCTTGTAGCTATAGGGTACACTGATTCAGATTTTCAGTCTGATGTTGATTCTAGAAAATCAACATCAGGATCTGTTTTCACCATTGGAAGAGGAGCCATAGTTTGGAGGAGTGTAAAGCAATCTTGTATTGTAGACTTTACTATGGAGGTAGAGTATGTTGCGGCTGGTGAAGCAGCAAAGAAAGTTGTATAGCTCCGTGAGTTCCTTATGGACCTTGAAGTAATTCCAAATGTGGACAAGCCTATTACACTTTATTGTGGTAACAGTGGAGCAGTGGCTAACTCAAAAAAATCGTGAAATCACAAAGCAGCAAAACATATTGAAAGGAAGTATCATCTCATTCGAGAGATCATACAACGTGGAAAAGTAATTATGAAGAAAATTCCAACAGAGCAAAACCTCGCCGATCCATTCACAAAGACTCTAACACAAAAGAGTTTCGATGGTCACTTAGAAGGTCTTGGAATGAGGGATATGTTATACCTGCTTTAGGGTAAGTGGGAGATTGTTAGGAATTTTGAGAATATGGTACCCTAGAAAGCAAGTATATTCTCATGCTTAAATTCATTAAATTTATTTGAAATGAAAGTACATTTTGATAATAAGACGAAGAGTTTGTTTTAGTAAGCATTCATTATCTAGTTATTGAGGTACCAAGATTCTATTGAGATATTAAAATACATTTGTATGAAGAGTCATCCATAGGAGATATGTATTTTAATTGAATCTAAAAATTGTTTACAACCATATAATAAAGCTGGTCACTTTATTGTGTTAAGGGTGTAGTGTCCAAATTACTTCCAATGAAACGAATGTGATTCATTTCAAGGGAATGATGAGTCTCACATCATCGAAATGGTTGACTTCGAGTAATAACACTATAACATGAACTAGAATCATGTGAGAATCAAATTTAAGTTTTATCGTTACCTAAACCTTGATCTCACACTTATGTATTTTCAAGTGTTTTACATACTTTTTTTCACTATGTTATATTTTTAATTTCTTGATTAATTTCATGTTTGAGCATAAGGTCAAACCCTAGCATTCCTTAGCCATCGTCTAATTTAAAGTTGCAACTTGCAAATTCTCTCTTTGACATCTTCTAAAAGTTTTTTCGAACTTTGGATCCAAACGAACAAGATTCTAATTGTTTCTTCTTTGCATAAAATGGGCAAAGATATTTGCAAGCAAACAAAAACTAATATTAAAATAAGAAAATTAAAATTTTAAGATTAAATTGGTTGGTATTAATATTAGAAAAATTCTAGAAATAATTGCCCAGAAACAGCGCAAAAAACTTGTCAGTTAAATTTCTACCTATGTAAATATACGTATTGAAAAAATAGTATAACGGTAAGCAGAGTATTTATCCCATAGAGAATTGATCTAAAATTTTACTAAGTACTAAAATTAGAACAATTTAGTTTTATTCAAATAATTAAAATCTAAATTCTAATTAAACTAAAAATCACTCAACTAAAACTGACCTAATTAAAAATTAAAGTGACAAGATAAATAGGTAAAAAGCGAAACCAAAAAGCCTAGGATTACAATATCCCTCACACTTCATCTAAATCTTAACTCTCTTCCTTAACTCATTTCAATGGGTTAAATTGCTAACCTAGAGTCCTCAACTATTTATAAGGGTCTCCCGACTCATTTTATAAAAATATCTATTTTAACCAAAACATTATGTCCCTATGTGAATTGAAATTAAATTAAATTCATTAAGTTCATGCTCTAATTCTGGCTTCATATGGCATATAGTTATATCCCTATCTTATACACAAATTAATTAATATGATCATATGCTATTCCAATTTTAGTCTACACTAAACTCCTTTTCGCAAGTTTGCTTAGATTCCTAAATCAATTTAATTGGTGGACAATCAATTAAAAAGTATTAAGAATAAATTGGAATAAATAATTCAAATCCCCGTTAGAGATAAGCAAGAAATAGATTAAAAATTTAGATTACATGTGAGTTCAATTGCAATCCTAAAAAAAAAAAAAGTTAACTACTCATAATTGCAAAGACAAATAAAAATATATAAATTTCAACCATTGAAAGTAACAAGAAAAATAAAAGCTATGGAAGAAAACAAAACAATTATTTGCAACCTTGCTTTCCAAGTTTTTGTCTCAACTTTGAACTTATTGAATCTCTAATGGTTGTCTCCTTGATTTCTAGTAAAACATCCTATTTATAATAACAATCTTAACCTAAAATTCCCTAAGTTTATCTACTGACTCTAACTTTTGGGTTCAAAAATGTAACGAGGGTCAAACATGAAATATCATCTTCAAAATTTTCATTCTCGCAGCATTGCATCTCATCATCTTCTAAGGTGATTTTCTTTGTATTCAAGGCAAAACTAGGCATAGTGTTTGGCATGAAAGTTGGGGCTCTGTCACTTAGCTTTCCAATGGTCAAAGAATCGCATCATTTGGAGTTCTATAGTGAGAGTTATAGGTAAAATACTAAAGCATATGCAAACAAAATTATAGATCCTTCAAACACTTTAATTTCCAAAATTAAGCCTTATTTCCTTAAATCCTACAAAAGCAGAAAAACTAATAAATAATAGCCAAATTAAAGTAAATAAATATAAAATTAAAATAACTTAATTAAAAATAAACTAATTATAAAAACAACTAAGAATAACTAAATTATAATTAAAAATTAAAGACTTAGCTAATTTTTAATAACAAAATTAGATTAAAAGAATTCTATAAAATATAATTATAAGTGTCTCATGTGCTTTGTTATTTCTTACAATGGTGGAAGAAATGAAATATTTTCCTTTGCATTAATTATTATTGTGTAGATTGATAGCTTTGTTTTTATGGGTTTTGATTCTTTTTTTTTTGTTTTTCTACTTGATTGTCTAAATTTATGACTTCTTTGTGAAGGTTATAATCTTTTGTTTTGCTTTAGAATTTTTTTACTTCATTTTGTAAATTCATGACTTTTTTACGAACCTTATAATCTTGGTTTAGCTATTTGTTGGTCATAGCAATTCTATGCTTTGTGAAATTTTTGGTGGGACATGTTTTATTTTGGTTTTAGATTTTCTTTTACTTGATTTTGTAAATTTAGGACTTTTTTGTGAAGTTAATAATTTGTGCTTTGTTATTTATGGTTGCAAAGTTCTTTGTTCTTTTTTCCTTCTCTCTTGGCTGTTCTTCCATTCACTCATTTTCTTTCTGTTACCGCCTAGGTTTTTTCTTACTCTTCACCAGAAGTTCTGCTTCGGTTTGCTGCCCATGGTTCTTTGCCATTCACTCATTCTCTTGTCCTTTTTTCATTTCTTTTCTACTTCAGTCTACCAACTAGGGTTTGCTCGTATTCCCCAAAGGTTCTATTTTAGTCTACTACCTACGGTTTCTTATTCCTCTTCAAAGCTTCTCCTTCACTATACCTCTTATGGTATCTTGTTTCTTATAAAGGTGGAAGAACTTTGTTAGCTCAAATACAATGAATAATCCAAAAGAGGAGGTGAATAACATTTTTAAAATTGTTCTTAAAAAATTTAATTTTGAATGAAGATATGCTAAAAATAAATTGATTAACAATTCAATGGATAAGTAAATGAAAGAAAATGCAATAAAGATAAAAAGTTTAGGTTAGAGAGAATTGCAAACTCGATTTATAAAGGTTTGTCCCTTTCTTTTGGTGCCATGTCTTCTCTCTTAGCTTACTAAGGAGTTTAATCCACTATTGATCTCAATCAATAGAAATACTTTTTAAAGGCTAAGGTATAACTTCTCTATCTTTTAAAAGCTTAGACAGAATCTCTCTATCATTTCAATGCTTAGATAGACCATCTCTATCTTTTCAAGGCTTAGATAAAACTCTCATTACAACTTTTTGAAAGCTAAGGTAGAACTTCTCATATCTTTTAAGGATTGAGTGGTTGTGAGGAGTATAGAAAAACAAGGATACCTCTAGTAGGTGGATATGCTTAATAAGGTACAAACTTGGAGGAGATAAAATAAGAAAATTGCTAGATACATTAGCTCAATGAATAGGTAGTAAGAATATCTAAGAAAGGGGTGAATTGTGTTGGTATATACCCTGGAGTCAATTCCATTGTTCAAGGGATATATCGTTATTTAATGCATACTTAATCGCATTACAATATGTGATAAAGGTTTTCCTTCATGTTAGTGTAATAAGAAGGAGTTATTAAGTATTAATTGGATGAAGCCCATGGAACATAAAGGCTGTGCAAGAGAATTGTAAAGTTGTTACAATTATGAGATCATTATGCATCAAAGCCATAATCCTAAAATTGTTCCTGGTCATTGTATTGTCAAGACAGGGCATTGACAATGCTCAAAGACTGGCATATGTTAAGCATCCGTACTTGAAAAGTAAGCAATTGATCTCATAGATTGAAATTGTCACGACCCGGTACTCCCTTCGAGCCCGTGACAACCGCCGCGATGTCTCAATAGACATTCATTACCTAGAATGTCAACCGAAACCTCGCAAAGCTTTTGCACCAATCTTACGTCTCCTCTATGAGCAACAGTTACTAAATATCATGTTTTAAGGGAATATAAACTATTTTTAAATCAAAAACAAACAAAAATAATTTCTGCCACACAGGGGTATTTTGGTCATTTTTATCCGAAAATTTTGAAACTTGGTGAAAATACATCATACGATCGAAAAATATACATTTCTTATCTAAAAATAATTTTAGTAATCTAAATCATCCATTTAAAATGAAATTTTGGCTAATCAAACTAAATAAAATATTCCATTTTCTTATAAAACAATATTTATAGAATCCTGCATAAACAATTTTTGTAGCGTAAGAGCAAAATAAATTCATATATATAATACCACACTAAACCAGGTATACAAAAATATCCTACAACGACATGTGAGGCCCAAAATAACTGCAAATATACAAGACTGTAGACCTTCGATTTCTAAGGATGCAAATCCAAAAGCAACCCTCGACAAAATCGACTGTTTACAGGATGTCCTCAGCCTGAAATGGATAAAAAAAAAGGGTGAGTTTTTACAAACTCAGTGAGTAAGAAAAATTCATCTATAACATCTAAAGCCGACTAAATGGAGACAGTTAAATCATCCCATCATAATATAGTTCATAACATTCAAAACTCATTTAAATTCCTATAAAACAATTACATTTCATCAAAATAATCAACAAGGCTTATGATTCTCTTAAAAACATGGCTTGTGCCAAAACTCATACTCGGTGACACCTTGGCCCGAGCATCCAACCGAGTCCGCCAAGGATGTTAAAATGACATATACCCATAAAACATGTTTTTACTTTTAAAATATAGTCATTCCTTGGTGTTGACTGAGTTTCATCCTCACGTGGTGGTTCGACGTGAAGTGAACTCTAAACTTACCTTAGGAGATACCCTCTGCGCCTCTCATACTAAGGTAAAATATAATGGGGTTTATCGTGCCCCTTCAATAGGCTGGTCCATGGAAACCCGCCCACTGCAGTAAGCTAAATACATAACCCACCAAATCAATAAAATTTCTGCAGCATAACATGGCTAATATAGTACTATCCAGCCTGTCAATGTAAGACAAAACAATTTATATAATTCACAAAACCATAATTTCAGCCATTCATGGTACCACAATTTCATAAGCCATCAATTCAAATCATGTATATATATATATAATACGAATCTATAGCCTCCACTTACTCTATTTCGAAAATCAACATTTAGTTTCAGAATAATTTATAAATCTCATTCATTTAACCAACATTTAAGATGTAAAACATAATAATTTTCAAATTAAGTGCCTTATTCTTTAAAATCTTAAAACAAGTATAAACCACTTAAGATAATTAAGATGAACATCTGATTACTCACAATAGCAAGAGTTTGGAGTACTCGTATTCTTGGTCCTCGAGCATAATATCTTTACCCTTATCAGAGGGCTTACCATCTATATGTAATACACGACACGTAATTCAATATATTTATGCAAAACTGTTATAAAAATATTTCAGGCTTTATATGAAGGCATGACATTGAATGAGAATTGTCCGAATAATCACTTAAAGACGGTGTTCTACGTGGGTTCAATTATGATTTGACTGAATTGGCATTCGACCAAACTCGCACTATGCCTTGTTTAACTAGCCAAAACATCCAATTCAACTCCAAATATCTTCATTACACTTCCAATATTCCAAATACACCGAAGTACCTCAATTAGCTTAATTGTGACTTAATTCATCGTAACCAAAATTCATTTCGATTTCAATATCTGATACCATAAATCATCAATTACGAGCTAATTAACATGAAATACAACAAAATCCATCATTAACATGTCACCTAATAAATTCGGCCTAAGAGGGTTATTGAAGGGCATGTGATTCTCTTGCTTGTTTTTTCTTCCAAACATCACAAAATGACTAAAAACACTAGGATATTATGAAATCTAGCAAAATTCATCACCAAAACTTCTCTCTATAGGTTTGGCCAGCAAAGGTTCCCTCTTGAATACTTAAATTTCAGCCATGGATAATGAAAAAGAATGCATGGGATAGGTAGATCACAAGCTAAAATTAAAAAATCTTACCTTTATATGCTTGATTCCTTGAAATCCAACAATTTCTCTTGAATTTTTCCTTCCTAGGGTTTGTTCTTCTCTTTTTCTCTTTCTTCCCTTGCTTGGCCAGCCATAAGAGTGTGAATGTGAGGGTTTTAAGTGAGTTTATATAGGCAATTAAAATAATATTAAAGCTTAACACTTGTCACCTTTTAATTGGTCCATGTTTAAAAACTTAATAATTAAGCATTTCATTCTCACCACATATAATCTCACTTAAAAAAATAATGGGTGAAATTCAGGGGTTTGACAAGTGTCATGGTGGTGTAAAATTCTAAAATTTCCAATTTTGCCCTCATGGACACTTAAAATGACCATTTTGCCCCTATGTTCGAAAAAATGTCGAAATTGAAATTTTTCACTTCTCAAATTCAAAAAATGCTCTAATTAATCAAATTTAGTCAAAATATCATCCAACACTCCAATTTTGCCCTTGGGTGGCAAAATGACCATTTTGCCCCTACGTTATGAAAATTCCTAATTTGACTCCAAATTAATCCTCGAACTCTGAATCACCATATTAAGACATTCTAAGGTTCAATAACTCTCAAATACATCCTAAAATCTCTATTCAAATTAGTTCGAGGTTTTAATCGACTTAATTGTACCACTAGATACGATACTGACTTTTAACGATTCTCTAAGGCATCCCAATATGTAGATATGCTATCAAGTACATGAATGACATGACAAGTATATAATAGAGTAGGGCTTGATAGAAATATTTAGTATACTTGAGGATAACATATGGGTGCTTGTTAAAGAACAATTTAATTGAATGTGACTTGTTGTGAGAACTCCATTTGGTATTTCACTCAAGTGTCTATGGAATATGTTCTCATGTGATAATCGTGCAACTAGTCCTCAAACTTGAGACACCATCTTGCATGGAGAATGACATACTTTGATTTCACTTTTACGAGTTTGAAGGAGACTAGATGCCTAAATAGGATGTTTTTGGGTATACCATGAAGCATGCGAAGGTGAATAAGTGGTCAAGAGAGGATTCATCACCCCAAGTAATATGAGGGGATGTATCTTGTTCCCAATTTTTAATTAACTTGTATAAAGTCTTTGGGCAAAGTATGATGAATTTGAGGAAAGTTAGTTTCCTAAATTCATAAAGTTAGTCATGAATTATGATAACTAATTGAGAATGTCATGAGTAGACACTGAGCCATGCTTTATAACATATCTGAGATATTTGATGAAAGGACCGTATTGCACTGAAAGGCTTATCACTAAATGGCTTTGTCAAATTCTTTAGTTGACTCTTTAACATTTGGGTGGTCAAGGTGTATTGCTAGATACCACTCATGATCTGTAAATATAAATCAATTATCAAATTGATATTTGATTAGAATTTATATTTATTGCCAACATGTTAGAAGCCTAATAGGTCACACACATTAAGTGACAGGATTGAGATTAAATAAGTTAATTAAGTTAGACGTAATGGGAAAAGACCAAAATAAAGTGGGAAATTAATTAAGTCCATAAGGACTTAATTGAATTAAAATACAACTGTTGTATCTAAGGTTACAACTTAGTTTGGCTATATAAATATGTTATGTTAGCCAACCAAAAACTCTAAGCCTCCAACTAGTTCTTAGTCATTTCATAAAAATAAGAAAAAGAAAAATAGTTTTCTCTCTTTGATAAAAATAAAATTCGGTAAAAACTTTTGATCTTTTTGTTTGAGAAACAAAACTTGCTAGCACCAGTAAAATCCTACGTTTGAGAAGGTCTTATTCAGTCATTGTGTGGATTACTATTAGAGAAAAAACACTTGGGTGGTTGAAGATTTGACAAATCCTAAAGGTGAAGAACCAAAGATTTCGATTGTAGGATTTTAAATCGATTTGTTCTCTTTTTGAGTTATTTGCTTCATCACAAGTCTTTTAGATTTAATTGGCTCTTGATTATGATATCTATAGTAAGGTATGTAATACTTAAACTTATAAATGTTTATAATTAATTTGAAAATTACATGAAAAAGCATAAACATTGATCTTGTGGGATTTAGTTGTTTCTTTGATTAAATGCATAGTTTATTTTTCAGTTACATTATATTTTTAATTTCATAATTAATTTCATGTTTGAGCATGAGCTCGAATCCCAGTAGTGGTATCAGAGCCTTTGTTTGATGTTTTTTTTTTTTGTAATTTACATGTTTGATTCTTGGTGATAATCAATAGGATTAATTTGAGTGTTGATTTGGTATATATTGGTTTTAAAGGCTTTCTTTAAAATTTAATTTTCTATTTTAAATCAAATTTGGACAACATGCGTTTAATCCACTAAAACATATTTTAAAAGTTTTAAAATAATTTTTAAGTGAAGAATTAGTGAATGGAATAAATGTCACAGCCCAAATTTCAGGCTATGACTGGCGCATGGGCCCAATGGGCATAGCCCAAGCAAGCCTATTTATGCAATCCCGATCATTAATCGCAACCATCATTTCTAAAACCATATATTTTAGTTTTCAATGATGAATGTTTCAGTAATAATTTAGAGCGATCGAATATTCATATTTGTATTATCTCAAAGTATTGTCATTCATTGCCATCTCATAAGGCATCATAATCAATCCAACATATACGTACTTCATTTATAACATGACTTCTAGTAGTTTACATTCCATATACAAGTACACAGATAAAAGACTCTCAACCGTCAGTGGAATGACTTTAAGTGAAGGTACCACTACTGAGATGCCATAGTACCTACCAAGAAGGTGAGCATATGTGTGCTACTCAATCTAGGTCCTAACTACCTCTGAATCTGAAAACATGAAGTTTAAAAACGTGAGTATAAATTCAGTGAGTGAACATAAGAGGGGAACGAGCAATCGATAGGAAGAATTTGGAAATCATGATGCACTTGTTTCAAAATCAATGCACTTGATTTAATTTCTTACTAAAAACCTCTCATTTCAAACCTTGATTAATACCCTCATAGTGTTTCACAAACCCACGATCAATCCATGAAGTTAAATGGGTGAAAAGTAGGTCAAAATCAAGCAAGGTAGCAAGCATGGCAGCAAGTTTCTCACTGTAGTGAAATTCATTCTCACTGCAACGAGATTCTGGTAGCCAAAACAAAAAGTTTTCTCGTTGCAGCGAGAAACAGTGTTAGTTTGCATGTATTTCCATTTTTCTAGCATATCTCTCACTACAAAAGTCCAATTGACATGATTTTTTGACCATTAGAAAGCTAAGAAACAGGGATAAAACTTTTATTTTTACTACTTTTTCCAATTTGGACTGGAAGATGGTCAAAATCTTCATCAAATTAAAATCACTGCATCAGAACCTGAGAGTTTCTCGCTGCAGCGAGATTTATTCTCACTGCAGCGAGTTGTTGGCTGCCAAAACAGAATGTTTCTTGCTGCAGTGAGAATGCTTTCTTGCTGCAACGAGAAGTAGGGCATCTAAGTGTAAAAAGGACCTCCTTTGCACAAAAAATCCATTTGGTGCTGCAATAAACTCAATTTGCAAGAAAATGGGACATTCTCAAGATTCATCATGCCAATTTCAACATGAAATACTCAAAAATTTCCAAAATTCAACATGCCAAAATTTCACAGGCTTTACAACCATATACTATATTCATGAACTTTTATTTCAGAAACATATATATACATATATACATACATAAACACCAATGCAACCATCATCTCACCCAACTCATGTGCATCCCCCCACATCGTGCACATAGCCGGAGTCATTGTGTGCATCCCCCCACATCGTGCACAATTAGTGCCATCATGTGCATCCCCTCACATCGTGCACACAGGCACTTTCATCATCCAACTCCCTCACCACTGTCATCACCGGCATGTGCATCCCCCTACATCGTGCACACACACGGTTATCATTATCACACAATATCAACCATCCATGCATAACATATATATATATATATACCAACACAATGTAATAGTGCATGAATCCATAACATCCACAAGTCATAACATAAAGACAATTTATCAAGGGCTTGTTCCCAAGGCACCCATTTTTTGAAGAAAAGTTGGATAAAATCATTCAAAGGTTTTGTGCAGAAACATTCACATTCCCAAAACAATTTTGAAATGCAAGTTCACTCACCGATATTTGTTGAATCTTTAATTGACTCTAACTTCGATTATTGCTTGAAACGGACATGTTGGACCTTGTTGGAACCTATCACCCACAATATAACTATCAAAAATATAACAACCCATAAATCTAATTTCTAGCCATCTCTAACACTTTAAAATCAAATTCTAACTCATTTCTCACCTTGTGGACTTGTAGTTGAACTCCTTTTGAAGATTTTCAAGCTACTATGGCAAGTCTCTCTTTCTCTCTCTAAAACTTTCAACTAGTGAGAGAAAGTAATGAACAAAGACTTTTGAAGGCTGTTGAGGTGTAAAAGTGGAAGGGCATGAAAAACCCTATGAAGGAGTGGGCAAAAGCATGAAATTTGGACTTTCCATGAGGGATTTACGGAGGATTCAGGGTTTTCCTCCCGTGGAGAATGAAGAAAACATGAAATGAAGAGAAGGGCTGGGATGAAGAAGGAGAAGCTACTAGAGCATAGATATTTATGCTTCTAGTAGATCTAAATTTCCACTAAAATTACCAAAATGCCCTTAACATGGTGGCTTTGTTTTCCTCCCATCCTTTGTGCAACCTTTTTGCTATTTTGACACTGAAACATAGTCCATAATAGTCTAAAAGTACTCGGGTTCACAAAACTTAAAAATTTAGACCCCATATACAAAATGACCATTTTACCTTTATCATAGAAATTATCATTATTTTTATCTTTCTCATTTATTTACCATCATAAACATAATTCATTCATTCCTTAGGCCTATTTAGACCTTAATAGCATAAAAAAAAACCCACTCGTAAGAGCTCACCAAGAGAAATTATGAAATTACCCTTATTCTGCATTATCGCGTCTACTTCTAGTTATGTGCCTATGGAGACCGAGATTTCACAGGTTCACTTCTGAATTACCCTTTTTAACTCGGTAATTAACCTCAATTGGCATCCTATAAGCTTTATTAGCCACCACCTCAAAGTACGGGTACTACAATAAAAGCCTTGCAAAGCCATCTTAAAACTGAATAGTTTTGAGGTGTTTTGGAGATTAGTGTGCCGATTATTTTTATTAACATTGGGTAAGTGTTATGAGTAGTTTTTAATTGTTAAAAATTAGTTTTATCAAATTAAATTACTACATGTTTCGGCCATATTTGATTTAGTATGAAAAAGAATAATAAAATCATGTTTTCGGGTTCTAAAACAACAAAGATTCTATGCAAAAAATTTTGGGAAGCTATGATTAGTTTTAGTGGCTTAATTCTCCATGAATTTTGTGTTTAATTGTTAAACACACTTGTTGAAAATTTTCATCAGCTTTGTTCAAGAGTTTGACTCATGGCTTATGGAGTTTTAAGAGCATTTAAATGCTATCTATCTTAATTTTGAGTCATTCATAAAGAATAGGAAATTGTTTCCTACTTTAAAAGCAATTCCTAAAATTAAGAATAGAATTTTAATTTTGGGTGATTCATAAAGAATAGAAAATTGTTTCCTACTTTAAAAGAAATTCTTCAAATTAAGGATAGTATTTTAATTTGGGAAATTCATAGGAAATCCTACTATAAAAGAAATTCCTAAAGTTATGTGATAGCATTGAACTTTTCTTAAAATTTTGGTTTGACTAGAAGTTTCCAAAATTTGTTAATTCACCATTTAGGTAACTTAAACAAGATACAATTTAGGAAACTAATCCATGTTCTAAATGTTAGTTAATTTGGGAAATTCATAGGAAATAGTTTCTTACATTAAAAGAAATCCCTAAAATTATGTGATAGCATTGAACTTTCCTTAAAATTTTGGTTTGACTAGAAGTTTCCAAAATTTGTTAAGTCACCATTTAGGTAACATAAACAAGATACAATTTAGGAAACTAATCCATGTTCTTAATGTTAGAAATTAAAATGTTGTCTTAGACATATTTTAGGAAGTTTACCTAAAATAAAACGGTTTCCAAAATAAAAAAGAGTTTTAACTATGGAAAGAATTAAAATGGAAAGTTTTATTTCAATGAATTTCTATTTAAACAAAAGGTAAAACGTTTACTTTAAGTGTTTTGAAAATGTGAATTTCTTAAACACTAAATTGAAATAAAACAATACCAAATAACTTGAGTCTAGCACTTTAAGTGCGTTGATTGATGCTTTTCTTAAATAACACACAAGATCACAAAGTGCTATTGAGCTTGTATTTATTTCTAAGCTTTTGATTGTGATTATGAAGCATAAGGATGATTATGGACTTAGACCTTAGAAAATTAGGTCATGGATGGTTAAATTTATTTCTCATGGTATTTATTGTAAAATAGGGTTTGTGCACCCTACCTTTATCTTTATTTTCTCTGGGTTGTAAAATTCTTTTCTCTCCTAACTCCCCTCGAATGTAACTCAAGGTTTCTTGATTATATAATGTAATTAGTTCAATTAAAGTGTAAAACTAGGGTTAGATAAGAAAATTTTTGTAACATGAAGATGGAGATCCAAAGGTGCCATAGAGATTTAAAGAGATTACAAGCAAAGCTTGAAGATGATGTTCGTAAAATTCCCTAGAAATTAGACCAACTAATTCCTTAATGGCAAATTAGAATTAGAGAAGTCCATAATCATCCTAATAGTTGGCATGTGATAGATTTATTTTTCAATATATATATATATATATATATATATATGATATATGTGAAATGCGATCAATGTTATGCATATCAACAATGTCAAATCAATGAGACCTTAATTAATGAATTAATAAAAAAAATCCCTCGTTAATATATTGAGTCAAAAAGGTTTCCTTCCACCATATAACAATATAACCAAGCTACTCTTTTTATTGGAAGCTTGTTAAGTCACTCAAGGCTAACCTTTTGCATGAGTACATTAGAGTTATTGGTGGGTCTCACTCAACTAGTACCATGTTGTTTGGATGTGTCACAAATGACCGCATAATATTAGAGGCATAGTTAGGTAAAATGTATATGATACATTTAGACAAGGAGTTGTCACCTAACTGATTTAGGGGTTGTATAAGATACAATTGGTAAGCTAAGTTACCTACCTAATTAGTTTCATTATGGCTTGTTGAGTCATTCAAGGTCATGGTGGGATGACAGGTGTCCTAGCTCATTAAGAAGTTTAAAGGTTAAATTTCTCGAAATTTTAGAGGAGGGCTATTATTTTGATAAAATATTGAGAATAATCATATAAGATTCCAAAATCTTGTCTTTATGATTACATAATTTGCATTAATAACTAAGCGTTATCTAGGTTGGTTTATATAGGATACAAATCGATCATGGCGAACAATTTGTCACTTAGAAGATTACTTGATGCAAACAAGTTGACAAGCCCAAATTTTATTAACGGGTTTCACAATATCAAGATTGTCTTGAAATAAGAGAAAAAGGCTTATGTCTTAGAGGGTCCTATTCTTAAGGAACCTAGCGATGATGCTACAAATGAGGAAATGGAAGTCTATAGAGTTTATATGGATAACCTCGATCAAGCCACATGTGTGATGTTGGCTAGCATGGCTCTAGATCTTCAAAAGCAACATGAAGCTATGAATGCCATAGATATTATCCTAAACCTTAGAAAAATATTAAATAAGGAAAGTAACATAGAGAGTTTCAACATTTCAAGGGAATTGTTTTGATGTAAGATGTCTGAAGGAAGCCTAGTAAGGCCTCATGTGCTAAAGATGATAGGATATATCACTCGACTTGAGCAGTTGGGTTAGACCATGGATCATGATTTGAGCATAAACCTTGTATTTTCTTTACTACTAAAGAGCTATTCACAATTTGTGTTGAATTTTAACATGAACAAGATTAAGGTGACCCTTTTGAGCTTATTGAATATGCTCACACAGGCTGAGAACACCAGTACAAAGAATAAGCCTTCAATTCATCTTGTCTTTTTTAGGAAAAATAAAAATAATAAAAGAAACTTTTCTAAAAAGACAAAGGTGAAAGGCATCAACTTCGAAAGGTACGAAGCTTACTAGAGCAGTGAAGAAGGACAAAGATAATGAAAAATGTCATTTCTGCGACAAATTAAGGCATTGGAATCACAATTTAGGGATTATCTTGAATCCATAAAAAAGAATAAAGAAAAGGAAGTTTCCACATCAAGTTTGAATCATATGATGATTTATTTTTCACTACTTGGTATGTGATACCTTACTCTTTATTAATGAATTTAATATGTATGACATATTGAAGGAAATGATGACAAGAAACAGTGAAGAATAGTACCATGAAGGCGACAACCTCAGTTGATGGTGATCAAGCTTGTTTCCCTACATTAGATTATGGAACAATAAATAATTTTAGAACATTGAATGTTTTCATGGCATGTTTGCCAAGATGAGATGTTTTATTTTATGTTTAGGAAACATAGAGTTATATTTTGCTAGCATGAAATGCTTATCTTATATATATTTATATATTTACATTACATCTCATTTTATTTTGGAATTGTTCTATATTATTTATCCTTAAGTATAACGTTACATACATGATAATCAATACTAAGTTATAATGTCACGACCCGGAACCTCCCTCAGGCCCATGACAATCGCCACGACGTCCCGATTGACACTCATTATCCAGAATGCCAACCGAAACCCCGCAAGGCTTACATATCAGTTTCTTTCCTTTCCTGTGAGCAATCATTGTTAAATATCGAGTTTTTAGAGAATATATACTATTTTAGATCAAAAACAATGAAAATAAAATTTTCGCCACACAGGGGTATTTTGGTCATTTTTTTCTCAAAAATTTTGAAACTGGCTAAAACGTAATATACAAGTACAAAACACATCATTCATATTCAAAATGAGTTTAAAAGTCTAAAATCTTCATTTAAAACGAAATTACGGTTATTTGAATATAATAAGAAAATAAAAGAAATATTAAGGAAAATATTCTATTTTCTTATAAAACAATATTTATAGAGTTATACGTGAATAATTTTTATAGCGTAAAAGCTAAATAAATTTATACATACTGAAATACAGTAAGCCAAAATATTTAATTTAATTTACAATAACAAGA
>NC_030853.1:6522655-6542204 GCF_000208745.1 Theobroma cacao | reverse complement strand
CAAATAATCGAATTTCGTTTTAAATGAAGATTTTAGACTTTTAACTCATTTTGAATATGAATTATGTATTTTGTACTTGTATATTACGTTTTAGCCAGTTTTGAATTTTTGAGAAAAAAAATGACCAAAATACCCCTATGGCAAAAAATTATTATTTTATTTGTTTTATTTTCTAAAATATTATATATTCTCTAAAAACTCGATTTTTAACAATGATTGCTCACAGAAAAGGAAAGAAACTGATATATAAGCCTTGCAGAGTTCCGGTTGGCATTCCGGATAATGAGTGTCATTCGGGACGTCGCGGCGATTGTCTTGGGCCTGAGGGAGGTTCCGGGTCGTGACACGAGTCTACTAAATGATCCAACATGGATGATTGGATAATAATCTTTATTCAATGTAATAAATTCAAAATAATTGAATACGTTGAATAAGATAAACATATTTTGTGCATATCATAAGGTCAGTGGGAGTAAGATAAGTTTCCCATTAAAACTGTATAAGATACATTTGCCAGTCTAAGAAAAACAAAATGGGACTAAAAAGTTAACACCCAAAAAGGGACTTAACAAAAGAATGTAAGATGAAATGTTAAAAAAGTTTAACATAAAAAGAATCCTAAATGTTAAAAGTAACATAAAGTCATGATTGAGCAACTATATTGGAATGGTTCCAAAACAAAAGATGATTGCATGATTATATCTATACTCGGATAAAAACCTTTTGTTTAGGCTACAAAAGAAGAGATATTTGGATCATTAGTGTAATGAACCAATAAATGATTCCATGTTGTTAAGTAACAAAAAAAGCCATAATAATGGAATCAAGGTCTTGTTGTGATCCAAATTAGTATTTTGATTATGACAATGGAGATTGTTAAACATATAAATTAACATATTCCCAAATATTGCAATTTGAGTTGTCTTATTAGAGACACAGTTGCTACGCGAAAGAGTTTGATATTGGATACGTTAGCAATTGACTCAAGTGCAAGTGGGAGATTGTTGGTATATGCCCTTGGGCAAATTGGATTGGTCAAGGAATATATATTGTCATTTAATGCATACTTAATCACATAACTATATGTGATAGAGGTTTTTCTTAATGTTAGTGCAATAATAAAGAGTTATTAAGTACTAATTAGATGAAGCCTATGGAACATAAAGGCCTTGTAAGAGAATTGTTAAGTTGTTACAATTTTAAGATCACTATGTATCAAAGCCATGTTCCTAAAATTGACAATGCTCAAAGACTGGTACATGTTAAGTTGCCTTACTTGGGAAGTAAGCAATCGATCTCATATATTAAAGTATATGGGATACTTGAGGATGACATGTAGGTGTTTGTTAAAGAACAAGTTCAATGAACATGACCAGCAATGAGAACTTCATTTGGTACTTCACTTAAATGTTTATGGAATATGTTCTCATGTGATATTCGTTCCATTTGGTATTTCACTTAAGTGTTTATGAAATATATTCTCATGTGATATTGGTGTAACTAGTCCTCAGACTTAAGACACCAAGTCATCTTGTATGGGAAATGACATACTTTGATTTCACCTCTACGGGTCTGGAGGTAACTAAATGTCTAAACAGGGTGTTTTAGGTATGGCATGAAGCATGTGAAGGTGAATGAGTGGTCAAGAGAGAATTCATCACCCCAAGTGATATGAAGGGATGTATCTCACTTGTTCTCAATTCTTGATTAACTTGTATAAAGTCTTTGGCCAAAGCATGATGAATTTGAGGAAATTTAGTTTTTTAAATTCATAAAGTTAGTCATGAATTATGAGAACTAATTTAAAATGTCATAAGACATTGAGCCATGCTTTATAACATATCCAGGATATTTGATGAAAGGACCGTACTGCACTGATAGGCTTGTCATTGGAAGGCTTCGTCAAAATTTTTAATTAACTCTCTAACATTTAGGTAGTCATGATATATTAGTATATGCCGCTCATGATCTATAGGTCACACACATTAAGTGACATGATTGCTATTTGATTAGAATTTATATTTATTGCTAACATGTTAGAAGCCTAATACGCCACACACATTAATTGACATTATTGAGATTAAATAAGGATAGTCAATTAAGTTGGACTTAATTGGAACAAACCAAAATAAAGAGAAAAATTAATTAAGTTTACAAGGGCTTAAGTGAATTAAAATACAACTGATGTATCTCGAGTTACAACTTAGTTTGGCTCTATAAATATGTTATGTTAGCCAACCAAAAACTCTAAGCCTCCAACCACTTCGTATACTACCAAAAAACAGGGTATTATCGACGAAATATTTCATTCGCAATAATTATGATTCCGTTGGTATGTTACATTACCGACAGAAATACCAACAAAAATTTCCATCGATATTCAGTCGTAGATATCGTCATCGGTAAAAGCAATTCCATCAATAACGAAAAATTTCGTCAATAATTTACCAAGCAATTTTTCATTAGTAATTTCGTTGGTAATCCGTTGGCCAATTTTTTAGTCGATAATTGGAGAATTTCGTGTTAATTTTCATCTATATTTATCGACGAAAACTTTAATCAATAATTTTGTCGGTATTTTTCGATAAGAAATTCAGTTGGTAATTTTTTTTTTCTCAAATTAAAACTTAGATTAACAATCTAAGCTATAGCTTTAATATTAGAGAAGTGGTCTACAAAAGTTAAAGATATGACTTTCTACAATGGCCAGAGATGATCATGGCAACCTCAACTTTATGTCCAAAACACCTTATTTCTTTAAGATAATTCTTAGGAATGCTATTGATCATAGAAAACTAGTGAGTAATCTTTTCTCAATTAATTAATTAATTTTTTAATTAATTATAAAATTATGTATTATAATTAAGAAAAGATTACTCATCAGTTTTCTATGCTAAATAGCATTTTTGAGAATTATCTTGAACAAATGAGGTTTTTTGGACCTAAATTTAAGGCTACTATGAGCATCTGATCTCTGGCCACAGTAGGAAGCCATAACTTTAGCTTTTGCAAACCACATACTTCTCCAATATTAAAACCAAAACTTAGATTATTAATCTAAGTATTAATTTGACAAAAGAAAGAAGTTTTAACTCATACATACTGCAGAACTTTCAGTTCCAAACCAGTTTATGTGAACACCCTTTTGTCTTATAGAAATTTAAACTATCAAAAGTCAGAGGAATACATCAAATAAATTTAATGTTATATAATATTACTTATTTAATTAATTATTTAATTACTAATTATAACATATTACATTAAACCCTAAACCTTAAATAAATGATTACAATAACTCACTAAACACCTTAATTTATTTAAACATTTTTAAAACTAAATAATATTACTAATTTAGTTAACTGCTTAAGTACTCAAACACTTTTTCATTTCATTAATTTAATTATTTATTTATAATATTACAAATTTAAGTAATTGCTTAATTACTAATTACTCAAACACATTACATTACTTAATTAAATAAATGATTTAATTAACCCATTAATTAACATCTTAATTTATTTAAATATTTTAAAATAAAATAATATTACTAATTCAGTTAATTGCTTAATTACTAAACATTTAATTAATTTAATGAATCCTTAGTCATTTTAAATACACCCTAAAATTTACTAAATTAACTAATTTAATTAATTGCATTATTATCAATCCATGATTATTCATAATTAATTAAATTTTGTAATTAATTTCGTAAACCCTTAATTAATGTAATTAAATAAAATATTATCTATTATTACTTTTTAAATTTATTTCTTAATAACTAATTTAACTAATTCCTTAATTACTAAAACATTTTTTCATTGAATTAGTGAAATTCTTTCATAAATTTAATAAAACCTTACTTAATTAAATAATTATAAATTTTAAGGTATTTACTAATTTTCTTAATTGCTTAATTACTAATTTTTTTTATTACTAAATTTATATATAATAAAACCTTACTAATTTTCTTAATCACTAAAAATTTAAAAGATTTCATGCCTAAAAATCCATGAATGTTCACTTATGCCCATGAATCAACATATTCAACAGCTAAATACCAGCTTCCATGAACCAACACATTATTCCCAATTAAAATACCAGCAACAATGAATCACATAAACAACTAGAATTAATACAAAATGCTAGTAATCAATCAATCCAACCATGAATCAATGCATTATTCCCAAAATATAAACAACAACCATGAATCAACACATTCAACAGCCAAAATACTAGCATCCACGAACCAACACATTATTCCCAATTAAAAAACCAACAACAATGAATCACATATACAACTAAAATTAATACAAAATGCCAGCAATCAATCAATCCAACCATGAATCAACACATTATTCCCAACATATAAAGAACAGCCATGAATTAACACTTTGAATAACCAAAATACCAGCAACAATCTCAAAATACATGCAAACCTAAACCCTAAATATCAACAAAATCTACCAATGAGATTATTCCCAAATATAATAACAAAATCTAAACCCAAATATATAATAAATTAAAAGCAAGAAAACCTTACCTTCTTGGCAGCACAAACACACCACTAGCCGAAGCAAAATCGAGAGACTCAAATAGAAAGGGCCGATTAGAGAAACAGGAGTGAACAACAGAATTTCTAGCATTACGTGGGAGGTGAATTGGATCACCAAAGATCCTCAATTACTTTAGTCGACAACAAAAAGGGGTATCATAGTCAAGCTAGTGACTATAAAGAAATGCTTCTTGGGAGGCAACCCAAGCTATATCTTTTTAGGTTTAGTTGTTATTTTTATTTAAATAAGTAGTTATAACCTCTCTTTAGCTTGTTTTGTTGAGTATGCAAATTTGGAAAGTACGAAGATAAAGAGAAACAAAATTAGAACATTCAATGCACTGTCACCATCGATAGGGGAGTTTGTTTTCCTTATTCTTTTTAAATTTTCACATTGAAGGTTGTACAATTTAAGTTTACTGGAGGGTTTTATTGTTATTTGTTTTTGTGACATTTTTAGGTTAGTTTATTTTTGTAATTTTTTTATAAATTTTATGTATGTTTTAAAAACTTATGCTAGATTTAATTAAGCCAGCTTTGTTTAATTTACCTATCCAATGATGGGAATTTTGTTATATTCCTACCTTGATTCTCTGCAAATGTGAATATTGCTTGAATGTTATGTAAATTCTTATGCTAAGCTTTATTATTATGATGAAATTTCTACATTTTGAGAACTATATATTTTGCTTAGATTCATTGTACAAATTTAGAAAAGCTTTATGTGAATATGAATTTTTGAATTATGTATTAAGTTCTAGAATTTGTTTGATTTTCTCTCGAGGGGAAATCCTAAGCTATACTTAGTTAAAGAGATGATTAAGGCCATTTTTGACCAACTGAGCCTTTTACAACCTTCTTTTACATAAATTATCCTTAGTTTCTCCCTTTGAACCTAATGAAACCTTTTCTTTGTTTGAACACTAAATTTTTAGCCTAGACCCTTATATTAATATTTCCAACAATTCTTGCATCTCTCATTCTTAAGTGTTATGAGCTAAATAGTAAAAGTGGTAGTAAAGATGGAAAATGAAGATAAGTTCAAAATATGATTGTATTCATCTCACTACCCAAAAAAAGAAATAACTTTGGGGGTGTGAAATTGAGGACAAGAAAAAGGGAAAAAAAGAAGAAGAAAAAGAATGAAATGTTGAACAAAAAAAAAGTCTTGATAAAAAGGGGTACACTAAGTGAAGGATAATAAAGCTCTTAATAGGTCCTAGATTGACTATGTGCATAGGGTGATTTAAGCTATATATTATCCTATATCCTACCTTAACCATAGCCATTCGTTACAAGCTAATTAAAGTCGTATTGGTCCTTGATTTAGTGTTAGTCTACATTAATGGAAAGATAGATGAAAAGCAAACTTATGGAATTTAATATTAATTTTAATTTTGCATGAATTTAAACTTATCCAGATTGTACTATGTATTGTCACGACCTAGAATTCCCATCGAGCCCGTGACAACCGCTGCGATGTCTCGATTAACATTCATTACCCGAAATGCTAGTCGAAACCTCGTAAGGCTTTTGCATCAGTTTTACTTCTCCCCTGTGAACAACAGTTATTAAATACCATGTTTTAAAGAAATATAGACTAATTTCAAATCAAAAACAATCAAAAAGTAATTTCTACTACACAGGGGTATTTTGGTCATTTTATCCAAAATTTCAAAACTTGGTAAAAATATGATATACAAGTAATAAGCATCCATTTCATGTCTAAATATAAGTTTTGTTGTCTAATTCATCAATTTAAAGTGAAGTTATAGCTATTCAAATTAAATAAAAATATTACATAAAATATTCTATTTTCTTATAAAATAATATTTATAGAACTCTGTGTAAATAATATTTGTAGCATAAAAGTAAAATAAATTCATACATACAATGGCACACGTAACCAAGTATACAAAATATTCTATAATAACATGTGGGCCCCAAAATAAACAAATATGTACAAAAAGGTAGACCTTCGATTTTCGAGGATGTAAATTCAAAAGTAGGTCATCGACGAAATCAGCTATCTACAAACTATCCTGAGCCTGAAATGGTTAAAAAAGAAGAGGTGAGTTTTTATAAACTCAGTGAGTAAGCAAAGTTCGTCTGTAGCATCTAAAGTCAAGTAAATGGAAACAGTTAAATCATCCCATCAATATATATATATATAATTCATAGCATCAAAACCCATTTCAATCCATGTAAAAACAATCACATTTCATCAAGAAAACCAACAAGGCTTATGACTTCTTTAAAACTTGGCTCGTGCCAAAAATTAGTACTCGATAATGCCTTGCGCCGGGCATCCAATTGAGTCCACCAAGGCAGTTAAAAAGACATATAGACATAAAACATGTTTTCATGTTTAAAAACATAGCCGTTCCTTGGCGTTGGCTGAGTTTCACTTTCACGTGGTGGTTCAGCGTGAAGTGAACTCTAAACTTTACCTTAGGAGATACCCTCCGCGCCTCTCGTACTAAGGTAAATATAACGGGGTTTACAGTGCCCCTCTAATAGGCTGGTCCACTGAAGCCCGCCCACTGAGTAAGCTAAATACATAACCCACCAAATCAATAAAATTTCGGCAGCATAACATGGCTAATGTAGTATTATCCAACCTGTCAATGTAAGACAAAACAATTTATATAATTCACAAAACCACAATTTCAGCCATTCATGCTACCACAATTTCATAAGCCATCAATTCAAATCATGTATACATATATAAAATACGAATGTATAGCCTCCACTTACTTTATTTCGAAAATCAACATTTAGTTTCAGAATAATTTATAAATCTCATTCATTTAACCAACATTTAAAATGTAAAACATAATAATTTGCAAATTAAGTGCCTTATTCTTTAAAATCTTAAAACAAGTATAAATCACTTTAGATAATTAAGATGAACATATGATTACTCACTATAATGGGAATTTTGAGTGGTAGAAGTACTCCTATTCTCGATCCTCAGGCACGATATCTTTGCCCTTATGGGGGGGTTCAACACCTATCCATAATACACGATATGTAATTCAATACATTGGTGTCAAATTGTTATAAAACTATTTCAGACTCTATATGAACGCATGAAGTTGAATGAGAAATGTTCGGATAGTCATTTAAAGACGGTGTTCTACGTAGGTTCAATTGTGATCGGAATGAATTTGTATTCGACCTAATTTGAACTATATACCATTGATTTAACCAAAACATCTTATTCAACTCCAAATATATTCATTACACTTCTAATAATCTAATACACCAAAGCATTACAATGAACTTGATTTTTGACTAACTTAACCATTTTCCGAAATTCATTCCGATTCCGAACTAACATACTAATCAATGTCTACAAAGTCTCGTAAATCCATATATATATCATTAGGAATCAAATCCAAGTACATTTACTATGATTTTCTCAGTTTCCATCAAGCCATTTTCTAAAGGAACTATACTTTTCAATAATCGGTTTCGATATCCAACATCATAATTCATCAATTCCTAGCTAAATAACATGAATTACAACCAAATCCATCATCAACATGCCCTATAGAAAATTCGGCCAAATGAGGGTGGTTGAAAAACATGTGATTTTCTTGCTTGTTTTTCCTTCCAAACATCACAAAATGACTAAAAACACTAGGATATTATGAAATCTAGCAAAATTCATCACCAAAACTTCTCTCTCTAGATTTGGGTAGCAAAGGTTCCCTCTTGAAAACTTGAATTTCAGCCATGGAGAATGAAAAAGAATGCATGGGAAAGGTAGATCACAAGTTAAAATTAAAAAATCTTACCTTTACTTGCATGATTCCTTGAAATCCAACAATTTCTCTTGAATTTTTCCTTCCTAGGGTTTGTTCTTCTCTTTTTCTCTTTGTTCCCTTGCTTGGCCAGCAATAAGAGTGTGAATGTGAAGGTTTTAAGTGAGTTTATATAGGCAATTAAAATAATATTAAAGCTTGACACTTGTCACTTTTTGATTGGTCCGTGTTTAAAAACTTAATAATTAAGCATTTCATTCCCACCACATATAATCTCTCACTTAAAAAAATAATGGGTGAAATTCAGGGGTCTGGCAAGTGTCATGGTGGTGTAAAATTCCAAAATTTCCAATTTCGCCCTCATGGACACTTAAAATGACCATTTTGCCCCTATGTTCGAAAAAATGTCAAAATTGAAATTTTTCACTTCTCAAATTCAAATAATGCTCTAATTAATCAAATTTAGTCAAAATATCATCCAACATTCCAATTTTGCCATTGGGTGGCAAAATGACCATTTTGCCCCTACGTTATGAAAATTCCCAAATTAACTCCAAATCAATCCTCGAATTTTGAATCATCATATTAAGACATTCTAAGATTCAATAACTCTCAAATACATCGTAAAATCTTTATTTGGCCTAGTTCGAGGCTTTAATCAACTTAATTGTACCACTATGTACAATATTGACTTTTAACGATTTTTCGATACATTCACTTATGCAAACATTCTATCACGTACATGAATGACATGATAAGTATATAATAGAGTAGGGCTAGACAATTTTCTAGGTGAAAAGATTGCAAACATACACACAAACGGAAATTCACTTAATGATAAGCTTGCATTTGAATTGAAACATAAACTTGAATACTATTTGTATGTGGCTTAGAGCTATGAATATGGATTAACTTTTGAGGATATTAAAGATGATTAATGACATGGTGCAATTGAACTATAGTTAAATGTTTTCATGTTTAAGTTATTGCATTTTGTTCTTTGTTTTGCTTAAGGACTAGCAAAATCTTAAGTTTTAGGATGTGATAACTCTATTATATAGAGTTATTTTGACACATTTTTTGGGCTTAAGTAGCTAGATCTTTGAGTTTTTAGGTTCAGATTTTTGCCTTTTAGGTGTTTTTCTAGTTTAAGTTAGATTATATGTTGAATAGTTAAATTAATTTATTTTAGTTCAATTTTACTTTATTATGTTTTAATTTACTTTAAGAAGAGTTACTGTCAATTTCTCTCATGGTTTTGTGTAGGATATTTGATGGTCAAGGTGCAATTGAGTCAAAATAGCACAAGTATGGTAAAGGCTTCACTCGTATATGCTGCAGTAATTCAAAGATAACTTGAGCTGAAGAAGTCCAATTGATGTAATTTTTGATCCATTGGAAATCTAAGAGAATGGGCTACAACTTTCGTGTTTACACTTTGTTCAATTTGGACCAGATCAAGGTGAAAATCTTGTTCAAAAAGGATGGACAAATGGAGTTTTGCACATGGCAACATGGTGATAGAGGCCGCGACTCTGAGTTACTCTTGGTCGCGTCGCTGAATGAGTTATGGCTGCAGTGCTGGGAGGATAGTGGCCACGGTGTTGAGCTAGTGAAGAGCATCATACAAATGGCTGAAAGTAGAGCCTCGCAATGTTGGAGAAATAGCGCTGCAATGCCAGCAATGTTTGCCATGGCATCGTCGCGCCAAGAAGTCAAGGCCGCAGCAACACCTCGATTTCTGAAAATAAAATTTTGATGGAAAATTGGAAAGTAGGGCATCTTGCATATATTTAAGGGACGTTTAAGAGTATTCAGAGAGGAGGATGACATCAACTTTTTTGAAGAATTAGAGCTAAGAATCAAACAAGAATTCAAGATCAATTAGGAGAGATTCGAGATTTATCCGGATTCAACATTAGTTTATTTCTCTCTTTTGTATTATTCTTATTTTCTTGTTTTATATTCATGGCTAAATTTCTTGGGATAGTATTTTATTTGGATATCATGAACTAATTTGCTTTTCTAGGATTGTGGTGGATTTCAACATGTAGTCTGAATACTTGTTTTTCTGTTATTTATCATGAATGGGTATCATTTTACTTATTCAAATCTATTCTTAATGCTTTTAATTGCTTGATCAACAATTAATTGATTTGTGAATCTAATTGAAGCTCGACAAAGAGATTTTGGGTTGGACTAAGATTTGAATAGTGTATGTTTAGTCACTTAGGTGATTTGATTTGCGATTTAGGTAGACATACACCAATTGTCATACATAAACAAATTAGGACATTTGCTTAATGAACTTAATTTAATTGATTTCTATAGATATATAGTGAATTTATTAAGTTAGGTATTTTTACAAGCATCTAAACAGAAACTTGTCCATAGCTTTGGATTTTAGGTTAGTAAAACTATCTAAGAAAGATAAATATTAAGAAAAACTGGTATAAAATAAAGTATTAAATAAACCCATGATCCTAAGTCTTTAATCTACTACTGTTGTCAAGATATTTAATTTCTATTGGTTAATTTAGTGTTTCTTTTAAATTTTGTTTTCATTAGCTTTTCAATTTTAAGATTGCTTAAATAAGATTAATTTGTTATATAATTTTAGTATTTAGTGAAATTTTAGAAATCAATCCTTTTGGGACCGATAATATGGACTTACTGTCTATATTACTTCTTAGATACATATACGTATGTGGGCAAAATTGACAATTTCAAGCCAAAATTTTTAAGAATTGGCTTAATTACTTTGTCTATTCATTCTGTAGCTCATTCCCATGAATTTTAATATATAACAAACTATTAAACAAGTTCAAATATAATGTCATATCACAAAATCATAGTATGTTTAATTCTCAAGCCATAAATCTAAATCAAATAATATTCCCTTAAGGATTCAAATCATAATTATCATCATAATATTCTTATGGAGCCTTTCTAGGACATTTAATTCAGACAAGGCTATTATAACCCAAAGTACTGCTTACAACCAAAATGCTTCCTGGGGCATTCTATTGGCAAAGTATCCATGCCACATTCATAGGGTATCGATACTTCCTTTGTAATTTCTAGATTTCAAGCCAAAATTTTCTAGATTTGGCTTCTTTACTTTGTCTATGCATTCCTTAGCTCATTCCCATGAATTTTAACATTTAACAAACTATTAAACAGGTTCAAATACAAAGTCATATCACAAAATCATAGTAGGTTTAATTGTAAGCCATAAATCTAAATCAAATCATATTCCTTCAAGGATTCAATCATACTTATCATCATAGCATTCTTATAGAGCCTTTTTAGGACATGAATTCAGACAAGACGAAAATACCATGGACATATTCTAAAAATCTAGAAATGACCTCATCAAAGGGACCCAACTTTATATAAAATGACCAAAATGCTGCCGACGATTTGCAAAATATCCATAAAAAATCCCCGCCACATCGACATGATTAAAAGATCAAAATAGCCTCAATTTATTATTAAAAGACAAAAACATCACCAACATCAAACATAAACTAAAAATAAATGAAGGAAAATGACCTCAGCATTTCCTAAAATGCCAAAAATATATCTCACATATAAAATTCCTATCATCTTAATAGACAAATATACCCCCTATATTTAATGGAAACTTGAAAATGCCCTAGTTAGTTTTAATAGCACAAAAGCAAATTTCATGAAATAGCCTCATAACATTAAAAAATAACATATATGTCCCAAAAATCAAGCCAATTAAATCAACCCAAGTGTCAAACTATAAGGATAGACAGATGTCAAACACGTACTCCATTTAGGAACAACTTTAATATATAGTTATAGATTTTGTCCCCAATAAAAAATTAAACTATTCTATAATTCTATGAGGAAAAGCTGTAATAAGTAAAATTGCCGCCTTTTCAAAGGATTGAAGGTTGAGGGTTTCATCACTACAACAGACAAACTTGCCCAATTTAATTGCAATGTTGCGGAAGGTGGTTAAGTTCTACACATGATCCGGCATGCCAGAGCATGAGCGCTAACTTTTAGTGCCAGACCTTTTTTCTTTTCCATTGCCTCCTTTCCTTCTTTTTCTTACTGAATTTCTTGCTTGTAGGTCAAGAGAGAGCCATAGATTTCATCAAGCCATATAGCATTTAGGTTCTTTGCTTCCTCGTGGCGGTTAACTTCGGCTCTTACTTTAATTTTTTCTTGCTTCATTTTAGTCTTTAAGAATTTGTTTCCTTTCCAATATTTGTTGTTTTAATTCAGTATAGTTTGGTTAATAGAATATCTTGCACTAGGATAAGATGGATGCAACCAGTAGCGTAGCTAGCTAACTTTTATTGGGGGAGCCAAAAACAGAGGAATAAGGGTTAAAAATGTTAAAAAATAATATGTTGAACTTAACCAACAATCAAAGATTAATAATAGAAAAATAATTTTATATAACATGTAAATTAAGAAAAGAAAGACTTACAATAGTCAGTTTAGCAAAGTTGTGTTTGACCATATTCTTTGTATTCAAATTCATCAATTATTGATTATGAATGAAAAACATCCATTTCTTTAGAATTGAGTCTTGGATGCTTTGATTTATATTGCCCTTATTTATGAGTTGAAGCATTGAGGCTTGGTGGCTCAAATGTAAGAAAATCATTTGAACGACTTGCATTTTTTCTTTTAAAAAATTTGTCAATTGTTTTTTACTTATACTCTAATTAAACTTGAAAAAAAAATTAATGCAATTATCATCTAATATTCTTATTTTATTTCTATTTAAACTTATAATATTAAATATAAAACTATAATATATAAAATATAAATAGTTAAATATGATATGCACGATTAATAATTTCCTCTTATATAATCAACATTGTTAAAAAGATTATATATTCAAGATAATTCTCTTTCAACTAAATATAAAATGTAAAGCTCATAAAAAGATATACTCAAGATAATTTCCTTTCACATAATCAGGATTACTAAAAAAATGATACACTAATTAAATTTTATGTAATAATTCAATACTACAACTTATTTTCAAGAACTACATAATAATTTATTAATTTTTAAAGATTAAAATTATAAAAAATAAAATTCACATAATAAAAAAGAAGAGCATGATAAGTAGAAGATAGAACTCACATATAACATAACTGGAAACAAAAAAAAAGAATATGGTTGATGGTTCATAGAAATTTAGAGAAAAAAATCCATAAAAACTTAGAACATATGAGTAAATAGAATAGCATTGAAAAAGATAAACAAATATAAATAAAAATAATAATATAAATTTAGAGAGAAAAATAAAAAAATTTTAAAAGTTGAGTGAGACATGTGAGATCATTTTGTTATTTTTTATTCTTTTAAAAAAAATTTAATATTTTTTACTTGTATTAATTATTAAATAAAAAATTATTCTGAAAAGGCTATTAACAGAATATATAAGAAATTTTAAACATTTGATATGATGTACCACAACCCCCATAACTAAAGGAGGACCCTGAAAGTTAGATTAGAAAAGTTGCTCCCAGAATTTTGCCTAACATAGTGAAGTTGTTTTTTAGGGATAAATAAAATAATAATGTCAACACCAAAACTTGAATGTAAAGAAATGCATTTAGTTAGGTTAATTTTCGAATCAGCACCTAACGAACTGTTTGACATTCCTCTTAACTTGTGATAAATGCCCCAAATCCTGCTCATATTGTTTTGCCCTAAAGTTGTAAATTGCAATCAAAGGTTGCTTTTTTGTCTTGGTTAGATAACGGCTTTAACAAGAAAGAGTGCTTGAAAGCTTGAAAGTGGGTGGTTAACAACCTTTTGGTCGCCCTTTAGCTTTATAATTTCAGTAGTGAGTTGACCTATGAAGCTGACGTAAAGGAAAAATCAGCACTACAGTTTTGAGACACTTGACTAAACGTACCGAGTTGCTGGACTCGCTGAGCTCCTACCAAATCATTCACTTAAGCAAAAGTATTCTCCATTAAAGGATGTATCTGGGTTAATTGACTTGAGACACAAAAGCCTACTTCTATATCACATTAACTTGCATAAACCTATACTGAGCAACTTTTATTTGTTTATGTTTCATAAACGTGTTTTGATGAAACATTTAAGCCTATTTAAAGACCTATATAAGATGACCCTACTAATTAAACTTATATTATACCAATACATTAGTTTTTGCGTTTCGGAAGACTCAGTCAAATGGATCAAATTAAGTGAACCATCGTAAGTGTAGGTCCAAATGTCCAACAAGTTGTTTCTCCGAATAATACCTCGTAAATTGTTCAGCAATTAATTAAGTATTCAAATTAAATTTTATCACTAGCACCTAGGTGATAGGGCAAGGTTAATTTTTGGATCCAGATAGATTTTAAAATTACTGGTGCATATCAGCCCTTAAGTGAAGATTTATGTACCAACTGGTGAAATATTGAAACGTACTAATAGAGGATGGAAACCCATGGTGAGCTCAGACCAAACATGTGAGGGCAACTATCAATTGTTAAGTCTTTAATAACTAAAATACTGATGTGAGATTAGAGATTTAATTTATTAGTTAATCGGATAATTAATAGCAAAAGGCAAGAAGAGATTATTGCGAAGGAAGTTAGTAGGGAATGGCAATCAAATATGTGTGCATGAGAGGGAGGTTTAATCAGAAAGTTTGGTACCGGAGAGCATGCAAATCCCTTGGCATGCTGGTGATGTTGCAACAGAAAGCACTAAAGATAGACACAAATCTCCAAACTTTGATTTTGTTGTTTCCCTTTGCTCACCATTAAAATCCTCAGTTATGTTGCAAGGAATCAACACCGAGTTCCAACATGGAGAGAACACACACCAAATCTGCATTAAAGGTATATCTTTATATGCTTTCTGAGTTAATTAATTAATTAATTAATTGATGTTGCTCCTCTTAATTTCTACTCTTTTATTTAGTTTATTTAATTTATACTAAATGCGATACTTTTTTTGCAATTTCTTTGTTGCCTAATAAGTTGGTGAAGAACGGTACCTCACAGTCCGCAGTTTCTTGGAGTTCCACCGCTAAAGGAATGGTAAGACGTACGGATGAACCCCCGTTTCTTGTCTTTTTACGCTGTTTTATATTTATAGTCCATAAGTCCAGCCGAGGAGCTTAGTTTATGGAGTCAATGGTATTTGGGAATTACATTCTCTTATTTGATTTTCTTGGCCTGCAGTTCATTAAAAGCCACATCAAAGTTTTTAAGAAGGCTGCCCTTCCTATATGTACTGTACAAATACATTTACATTGAGGACAGGAATATTGTTGACCACCCAGAAAAAGAAATCAGCATTGAATGTCTTAAACAATCAAGCAGAGCAACTGGAGGGAAAAGAAGTAGAATACTACTACTACTACTACTTACTGAAATGAACACAAATTAAGGAACTCCCAATGCTTGAGATCAGAAACATAGAGATAGGAAATTAAGTCTGATCGTTTACACCAATCGTAACAATAAATACTAATACTAACATCTCTCCAACAAATCAAGACTAGATATAGAGATAGGAAAAGCATGCATCAAGCCCTGATGGCTATAATACCTTGGAAATTAAGGCTTGTCTCACTCGAATCAAATTAAGTAACTATTTTTTTTATTTGCGCAGACAAAAGATCAGCTCAAAGACAAATCCAAGGTAAAATAGTGTATTTAACATATATATATATATACACACATATACACTTGACTGTGTACATGTTCTCTCTCTTTTTATCTCTTTCAAGCAAAGCTAAATTGTGTATGCATATAGGTTACTCCAAAGCCTCCAGCCAAGGAAAATACTAAGCCACTAGATTTCAAACTTCACACTGAACAAAGAGCGGTTAAGCGAGCTATGTTCAATTACTCGGTAAAGTTTCCTTAATCGACTAGTATCATCAGTTTGATTACGTTTTCAATGTATGTAATTCTCAGAATTAATTTTTTCACTTAGGTTTATATTTATGTATATAACTATATGTGCAGGTGGCGACCAAGCTATATCTCTTGGAGTTACAGAAGAAACAAGTAGAGAAATTGCAAAAGGTAAGTAGATATGCATATCTATGTCCTAAATTATGGTTATTAAGGGTGCCCATACTTGGATGGTAACATTGAGTGGAGCAGATGATAGAAGAGGAAGAGGTCCGCTTGCTAAGAAAAGAGATGGTTCCAAAAGCCCAACTCATGCCTTTTTTCGATAGACCGTTTTTCCCGCAAAGGTAATTAGTGAAGCAAATACATGATAAACGAAATGATCGAATTAATTGTTATCCAAATAAAGTACAAGTAGGCCTAATTCTGGAGTTTGATTGTACCATTATTTTGCAGATCCAACCGGCCTTTAACCATCCCTAGAGAGCCCAGTTTCCGCAGTGCGAACAGCAAATGTTGGACTTGCATCTCGGAGAACGAGGTGTATTACTTTCAACATGCTCATGCTTGGAGCCCCATCAAATGAATAACACATGTCAACTTATTTGGCAACAAAAGGCGGTTCCTAAGCTGGAATGTTGTTAAGGAAAATGGCGTGCATGCATCTGCAGCATGATGTGCAATATGGTTATAGAATGTTCCAGTGCAGTCTTTTTCCTTCTAGACATCAAGTGTGACTAGCTACAGTGACATAATTTCCCATAGCCAGAAAACCTTCAACTAGCCTAGTGGCTCTTACATTCTCCAATAAGGGTGGATTGTATTTTTGTTTTCATTTGTGCCATCAGAAATTTAATTTTCCCTTTGCACTATCTGTGTTTGCGCCACCGACCCCATTTCCCCCCTTGTGGGCAGCTAACCAGCCAAAGAAATAAGCACAAACAAGCTACAATTAAATAGGGAAAAACAAAAATTTGCGGATAGCGAAAGGCGACGTGACTTATGTTACCTATCGGTTAAATGACTGTTTCCTTCTCGCGGGACAATTATATTTGGCTAAATGTCCTATTTAGGACTTAAACTTAAAAATATATATATATATTTAAAGATAGGGACATTTTATTCTCATCAATTTAAAATGTTAGTTTTTCAATTTTGATTATTCAGAGAAACTCAATGTTCGAAATTAACTGAAATTTAGTGTCAATAGCTGTAATAATTGTGTAAGCATCTAATTTAGTTGTTTCTTGGACTTCTACTGAAGTAGAATATCGTGCAATGACAACAGCTACTTTTGAAGTCATGTGGTTGCTATTTCTGTTAAACAACTTTGGTCATTGAAATATAATTCTATTTGATAGAGTTATTTGGTCTTCATTTCAATATATTTTGTAGAGCTGTAATTTTCATGTTTACCACTTCATCCAGTTCAGCCTAGAAGGTGAAAAAAAATTATATCAAAGTTGAAAAGTCTGAATGAGCATTATATAGATTTGAGCACCGCAACCACCATGGGAGTAGTGCCATGGCCCCTTGATTGAAAAGTACACCTCAAGGCATATAGGAGCCTTAGAGCCGTGGCTACCAAGCACCCAACATTGTAGCACCCAAAGGAAAGCTTTGAAAAAAACATTAAAAGTGCTTGGCCCCGTGCTTGTGGCGCCCATTGAAGAAAGAACAATTTGTGTGTTGTTTGACTTCTATTGGCCTTGGACTCGAGCTTTATTTAATTCCCCTTTGAGGAGCATGGAAAAGCATGAATTAAGTTGTAACACCCCTGATTTTTTATATGACCTTCATGTGATGTTGGCCACGTGATTTGAGGGGTTATTTAAGTTTGGAAGAATATAATTATGTCTAGGGGGTAAATGACTATGAATGTGGGTGTAAATTAAGATCTTCAATGAATTTGTGCAGATGTTTGACACTTTGACATCTAAGTACGTCGTTAAGGTAAATATCGATGAAAATGATGAATTAATCCTATAGATTGAGGATTTGATTTAATTTGATGCATGTTTGAGGATATATGTATGAGGATTTTGAATTATATAAGTTATTTGGGGTATAAGATTAATAGGGAATGGATTTTTGGGTGTTAGTTTTGGAAGTTAGAAAAGACTTAAAACTACCTACAGGGTAAAATGTATCGATACATCCCCTCATGTATCAATACATTCTTGGCAGCAAGAACAACATGAGGTGTTTTGGAGGAATTCTATCGATACATTTAAAGATGTGTTGATAGATTTGGAAATTTGATGAACATGTCCTAATGTATCGATACATTTGAAGTAGAGGGCACTTGAGACCATTTTGCTTGAAACATATCGATACATTGTCTCAATGTATCAAAACATTTATTTGAAATTAGGGCAAATATATTGATACATTGCCAAATGTATCGATACATCAGAGAGAAAAGGTAAAAATAAAAAAAGGTTTTGGGACCATTTCTGCCCCATTCTCTCTCAGCTTTTTTTTCTCTTTCTTTCTCTTCTTTCTCCGAACCCTAAGCCCCCAAATGGCATTTGGAGCCCTTTGATCTAGATTCAAGCTTGGGAAACCATTCCAGAGGTAATATTTAACGTTTTTACCGATTATTTTTCAATTTAATCGGTTAAATGCTGAGGAATCCAATTTTCTCCAAATTTGATAATTTTCCTCTTTGGCTTGGATTGAGGAATTTGGGAGCTAAGATTCATGCAATCCAGTTTCTAAGTTATGGGTTAGCTCATTAATAAAGGATTTGAGCTTAAATAGTTGGATTGTTAAGAATTAGTTAATTGTGGAAAAACTAGCATTTCTTTGAAAACCAAGAGTTAACTAATAAATGGATGTTTTGATGTGTCTAAGGGGAAAATTGAGCTAGTTTACTCATGGGTGAGCTGAAGGATGGTTGGAGGCTAAGGATCGAAGCTTGGCTATGGACGCACCTTAGATTGTCAAGGTGAGTGGGATTTAAGTTAAATGCATGTAATGCATAATGCACGATAAGGTGGCGTTTGGTACTTTACAATGTAATGTGATTGCAAGTAATGTTATTGTAAGCAATGTGATTGTAGGGAAAATAACATTACAATGTTTGGTATACAAGCAAAATAATAATTAAAATGTAGGGAAGATAACATTACAGCGTTTGGTTTACAAGTACTTTGTTGGGAATGTAATGTTAATTTTCAAAATTACCCTTATTTATTAAAATGTAAGTTTAATATACTTGTATTTTTTATTATTAATTTTTATATAATATCATCTCTTAAATATATTTTTAATGTCATATATTTTATTTTTATTTCTTATTATAATATTTTATTTTTTATTTTTTAATATAATTTTTT
>NC_030853.1:6502544-6522569 GCF_000208745.1 Theobroma cacao | reverse complement strand
ATTTTATTTTATTTTAATTTTTATTTTATATTATATTATTTATTTTAATATTTTTTATTTTAATTACAACGTTACAAAATGTTTTTAACAAGGTAATAAAGTTGAAAGGTAAAAGTGTCTTTAAGAACATTGCAGAGTGCAATGTAATGTGATTGCATTGGTTTTGGACTGTAATCACATTACATCCCTTGGCTGTAATGTGATTGCATTGCAATCTTACAATGCAATGGTCTGTTACAAAACAAACTCTGCAATGTAATTTAATTGGACACATTGCAGGGAATGTGCTCTCACTTCCCTCATACCAAACGCTACCTAAGTGCGTTGCCATGGTATTAGGATAAAGGATGCATGCCTAGACAGATGAACCTAGGCTAGAAAACTATATATGTGTGTATATATGTGTATAAGGTATGCCTAGATGAGAAAACCTAGGCTAGAGAATTGATGTGTATGTATATATCTATATGTATGTATATGTATGTTTGCCTAGAGGTATATGCCTAAGCTAGAGAACAAGTATGATTGTGTGCCTAGTAGAGAATGCCTAGGCCAACTAGTTATTTGAAAGAGGAAATCTATGTTTGTGTGAGTTGTGGTGAGCCACATGGTGGCATTGTGTTGGAATCAATGGTATGTAAGACCGAGAGCAAAAATGCTACCCATGGTGTGATATAAATTATGAATTAAGAACTATGCCAACTTATGATGAATGGATTGCCTGGTTAGGTATATGGGCACGATATGTACTTGGGTTAATGGCACAACGACTGAGCAATATTGAATATGTGGGTCGAAAGGCCACGATTACTTATGGACATGATTTATGTGTGAATGCCCACGTACTTATGGTTGATTTGAGGATAAGTTAAGGTTGTTAAGCCATAATTGATTTGATTGAATATGATGAATACCCATGTAGAGTTAAAGGCATGCTATAGCTTTATTGTGTTGCATTTGATGATGCCTTAAAGATTTGAAGGCACTTAGAATTATACCGAGCTTAGACATAATTGAAGCTCGTTGAATTTGAATGTGATTTGATGTGGTCATACGGAATGTGACAGACACAATGGCTTGATTTGTGGTTATGTGTTCCGTCCAAGTGATGAATTTCTAGAGGCTTTACCCTGCACATGATTTGTTTCTCCGTCGATTACTTACCATGTGTGATTTGATGATGTCCAAGGCAAGGCCACTCATTTGAATTCATTTGAATATGATAACATGCACTGGGGATGGCATGATCTAATTCGAAATATGAATATGTGGTGTCCACTGTGAATGACATTTGATGTAAAGCTTAAGATAAGCAGTTTATATGTAAGTGAGATTTAAGGTTGTGCTTAGCAACTGAGGTGTGCCTATTAAACCTAGTTTATTGATAATGACTTTAAAGATAAGCCTTCAATTGATATGATTTAATGTGAGGACATGGAATTTAGGAATTTGTGGAAATGATACGCCATTGAGATGTGATTAGACAAGACTTGATATGATGAGTTGTGCATGTAGGATATTAGGATGATCCTCACACCTTTGAAGCGGAGATGTTAAATGTGAAAGTCTTATGGCTAGATAAGCCTAAATATAATTTATATATGAAATATTATGCTATGACAATATCCTCTCATTGAGTATTAAATGACTCATCGCTCTTTTGTACCATGTGCATAGAAGAGAAGCTATGGGGGTTACGTGGCAAGTGTCGTTGATTGGACGAACACATAATTGCCATCCGGTAGGTTTTTATCTCGCCGTGTCACTCCACTGAGTCTATATGGGCCTTCCACTTTCCTAATTTGGTTAGTTGTAAATATGTCAAGCACGATGTGCCATTTGAATTGTATAAGGGTTATTAGGTATGAACTCGATTGACTGGCCAGTGTATGGCCTTACGAATATTTGTATGGATTGTGAGACAGGGATAATATAATATAATTGAATTTGTTATGAATATTTGATTATAAATCCCTTGGCATTTATGTTATCTGATTTTAGACTCTAAAGCTTGCTCGAGTCTAATAGGCTTGCCTGCTAGGCTCATGCACTAGTCACGGACCCTTAGATTTGGGTTGTGACAAAGTTGTATCAGAGCACCTAAGTTAGAGTGTCCTAAGTCATTATATGTGTGTTAGTGGAGTGTTGGGATTAATGTAGAGTCTTGTTCAAGGTTTGTGACTGTAGCACAAATTATGAGCAAGAGGTTGCACAAACTCCCAAGTTTTTAGTAAGCCAGCCTACCTTTGAATTTGATTGGTGTCACTCTAGTCTAGGTGAGAATGCCACCCCAAGGGATGAGCCACCATTAAAAGGATTTTGGGGGAAGATGTTCCTAAATAGATGTTAATGGAAATGTGTTCGTATGACTTTTGGTCATGATGGGTGAGATAAGAATATTAAGTCCATTAGAACTAGATGGTTGGGTAAGTTGTGGCTTAGACCTTTGGTAATTAATTGGATGTTTGAAGTTATGTTATGAATGGTTTTTTGTGTTGATGTTGATTCGAAATGATTTTGGCTTGTTGGAGTGCCAAAGTTGACATAAGGACATGTGTCTAACATGAGAAAGGCACTAAATTATTGGAAGATTGTTGGAAATGGTGTACCAACCTGAATTCTAAACGTAGTTATCAAGGTGGCATTTAGGGGTTACTTTAGTAAGATTGCTTTTGAAGTTGGAACTGCGGATACAAGCTTTGCAATAGACAAGTGAATTATCAACCTTATGGGCACGACAAACTGCATTAGACAATGCATAAAGTCAATGAAAGAGAAAGGTTACGATGTGGCGCATAAGAGGACTTGTCACCAAGCACCATTTTCAAATTACCAGGGGTAGTGAATAGATAGAGATTGATAGGTGATTGTGATATTTGGTGCTAAGAGAAGTACAATTTGATGTTTGTGGATGATAAATATTTGGAGGATAACTATTTAGCAATGAAATATGCCTAGAAGATGATTTCGGCACACCATATAAATGTGGAGTTTTAAAAGTAATGAATTTTCGTGTGTTTGATATGGAAGAAAATATCTCATAGGGGAATTTGTTTTAATTGATGGAATATGTGCATAAGTCCTGTATGGTTTGGATTAAGAACAAAGATGCTTTGGGAGATTTGATAGCAATGTCCATTGGGACCAATGAGCTTAAATGCTCCTGAGCATGAGTGGAATTGTTGAAGTTATGAATGGCTTTGAGAATAAGCCTTTGATTTTTAATCCTCAAATGGATTTTTCATTAAAGATGTGAGCCATAGAATGGAGATTTGATGGAAAGATACACTCAGGTTTAGTGGCTCGATTGAAATTTGAATTGTTGGTGACATTGCCAATGACTGACCTACTCGAAAATGATTTTGAATTTCGGGAGACAATGATTTTAAGTTTATGGCTCAAATTTCAAATATGCTTATAAATCCCCCGATCTAGTGATTGTGCTTTGAATGAACATATCTCGGGTAAAGTGTTGGTGGTTACAACTATAAATGTAACCTTATGGCCAAACTTCAGACCCCACCATAGCAAACTAAATGCTGAACTTGTGGGAAGGATGATAACGTGTATGACATAGGTTTGGTAGAGCAGAGATTCCTACCTTAGGACTTTGATATTCCCTTAGTGGCTTTGGCACTGGACGATTACTTTGATGTGGCGTCAGTGGTTTTATCATTGGACGTGTTTGTTATGATGAAGCAAATATGTCATAATATGCAAGGAGGATCGGTCTTTTGTATATGCTACATGGGCAACTTCGATTTGAATGAACTTTCCAAGATTTGGTTGATTAGTGAATCTGATTGAGATATCAGATATGAGCATAGATAAGGAGGCTGATTACCAAGGTTAAAGATATATCTGATAAGATGAAATAGAGCTTGATTAAGAGGTCAAATTTGAATGACTATGAGTGGTTAGCGAGCAGCCAGGTAGTATACGAGTATATGCTCGTAAAGAAAGTTGTGAATGGTGGGTAAGGGTGGAGCCCTAGAATTGGGTAGTTGTCACTATAAGGTAACGTTTGAGGCAACCTAATACAGCGTAGTGCTTTAATGAAAAAAGTATGATCGCTGCTTTAGGCACTGAACCATCCATTCTATGAATGCCCTTGGTGAGGCAGTTTGACAAGTTTCTCCCAAGGTGAAAAAGTGATAAAGCTCAAGCAGCCAAGTGATATGTACAGATGTTGGAGCTCTGGACTAATATGTTGCGCAATATATGGACTTGTTGTAAGTATAAGAATACACAAGAATGTGGTTTTGAGGCAATGATTTCTTGCCATTATGTAGACCTGACGATGTTTCGGACTTAATGTGCCTACAAATGTAGGGAACACGAAGGTGAAGGATTGCCTGATAAAGATAAGGCAAAAGTTGGATTATGATCCATAGCATTTGATGTTCTAATTTGTGTCTGAAAGTGTTGGGTAAAGGCTGATCATGCATTAAATACAAATAAAATGCAGTGAAAATAATTTTAAAATTAAATTACACCTCACCTTCTTAAAATCTCTT
Source organism: Theobroma cacao (assembly GCF_000208745.1). Taxonomy (NCBI): domain Eukaryota; kingdom Viridiplantae; phylum Streptophyta; class Magnoliopsida; order Malvales; family Malvaceae; genus Theobroma; species Theobroma cacao. Next base: position 6,518,052 of record NC_030853.1, on the reverse strand, counting down.
TCATGCCAATTTGAGTACAGAATTAAATTAAAAATAAAATATATATGATCATATCAAGTTTACCTAAATAATAAAGGTTGATGAATCCTTTGTTAAACCACCAAATCAGTCTTCAAAAAGCTCAACCACCTCAGCCTGGTTGTTGCAAACTAAAACTGTTCAAGGAATCCTTGTGCAGCCTCTAATAGTGATCCACACTAATGAATTAGAAAATCCTTCTTTAAGGATTGGGAGTGCTATGCCTTGACAATGTGCTAGCGAAGATGAGTTTTATAAACTCATAATCCACACAAAATTGTGGGGCTGAACACACAAAAGAAATCAAGTGAATGAAAAAACTATTTTTCTTTACATAAGGAATGGCAAGACAAAAGGAATTTCTAATGTGCTGTTCTTTTTTTTTCAACCGTTTTCTTTCATTTTGTTTGGAGGCTATAGCAAGGTATTTATACCTTGGGTTAATTTTAAACCCTAATTACAAAACTATTTTGTAATTGCTAATTAATTCAATAATTTGAATAAACAATTTAATTAAGTCCTTAAGAAGCTCAATTAACTTAATTATTTAATTTAATCAATTAGGCCTAATAACTTAATTAAATAATTTAATTAATTAAGCCCAGTAATTTAATTAAAAAATTTTAATCAATTAGGCCCAATGACTTAATTAAACAAATTTAATCAATTAGGTCCAATAACTTAATTGTTTAATTTAATTAATTAGGCCCAATGACTTAATTAAACAATTTAATTAATTAGGCCCAATGATTTAATTAAACAATTTAATTAGTTAGGCACAACTTAATTAAACATTTTTAATCAAATGTTTGAAAAGCTCATAACTTCTAATTTGATTAAGTCCAACTTAATCACCTCTCCCAGTTTATTTTCAACATTCATTTTAGGTGTGTAACCCATTAGGCTTCTAACATATTGGCAATGAACTCAACATATAATTCTTAAGTTAAACTTAGAATTAGATAAATTTAGACTACTTTAAATTTATCATTAATGAAGTTAACTACCTAGAGTTCATAGACCAAGATTGGGATCTAGCAATCCATCACGGACACCCAAATGTTATAAGAGTCAAGATCGTTTAACTCAACCTTTCAGTGATCAGCCTTTTAGCGTAATTCATTCCCTCATCATATATCCCGAAGATGATAAGAGCATGGTGTAGTGTCTACTCTTATTGATCTCCATATTCGTTCTTAAAGCTTGATCATCAACTTTATAAAGACTTATAAAACTCCTTTCATAATCTTCAAGTCGACTTGGCCAAGGACTTCAATAAGCTAATATCAACCAAGACCAGTTAGGATATGTCCCCTACATCACTTGGGGTGATGATTTCTATCTTGACCACTCATTTACCTTCACATGCTTCATGCTATACCCAAAAACATCTTATTTCGGCATCCTTGGTTAGGCACTTGTAGGGATGAAATCAAAGCATAGCACTCCACACATAAGACAACCTGGTGTCTCAAGTCTAGGGAGTATTTACACAACTAACACATTAGAAGCATTGCATAGACACTTGAGTGAAATACCAAATGCATTTTTCATGGCGGGTCACGTTCAGTGAACTTGCTCTCCTAGGCAAACACCTACATTCTAGTTTCAAGTATCTCTATACTTCAACCTATGAGATCAGTTGTTACTTTTCAAGTAAGAAACATAGAATGTACCAGTCTCTAGGTATCATTGATGTCCAGACTCAATGATACATTGACTAGGAACATTTTGAGATTACGCTTTGATGCATAACGATCTCATAACTGCAATCCATTACAGTTCCCTTGCATGGTATATTAATCTCATGGACTTCATCCAATTAGACTTATAACTTGTTATAATTGATGCTTATTGATGAAGGAAAACCTTTAATCATTCAACATGAATTCCAATTTTAATTAATAAGAAAGTCTTGGAAATTAATTCTGAAAAATTCCAGAAAAATTATCTTTATTAAAATGTTCAATAAGGATTATTTCTGGAAAATATCATGGTCAAATATGCTGATTTCAAGCAAGAAAATTGGTGCAAATATAAATCTGTCCAGCTCACTGTTTGGGCATGAATTTTAGTTTTAATTGACAAGAAACTCTTGAAAATTAATTCTTAAAAATTTCAGAAAAATCATCTTTATTAAAATGTTCAATGAGGATTATTTCAGGAAATTTTCATGGACAAACAAGCTGATTTAAGTGATTAATTATTGAAAGTTTAAAACAGTTCAGAGAATAGTTATAGCTTGGAAATCGGCTTTGAATGGCAAGATAATCTTATAAAATTAATTCTGAAAATTTCATAATATTATCCTCATTTGAAAGGTTTAATTAAAGGATAAAATTTTAAATTTGAATTAATTTTTGAGTGGCTGGACACTTAACTAAATTAAAGGAATGCCCTTTACATGTGACACAACACCCATGACAAAGGTTGTGCATGGTGCCACCACACATGGATGCCGCACCTCCATTGCCATGGATGCAACCGCTTTATGGAAAGAGGTTGTCTGCTGGAGAAATTGGACACTCAATGATCAGGAAAGATTCTTTCCTTAGCTGATCATTAACTCCTAAATGTTACGGATACATGCCTAATATCAAGGAGTTTGAATCCTTGATGGAATCAATCAATTTTACATTGATTGATATTAAATCTCCAAAAATATTAAGTCTTCCTCATTTGATTAAGACCCCCTAAATTAAGGGATTATAATTTAAATTTATCCACATCTAATTAGATTAGATAATTTTAATTAAAATGGAAAGTCAACATAAGTAGATGACATCCTAATCCAATTAGATAGATTTTAATTAAGATAAAGTTACTAATAAATTAGGACTTCTAATAATGATTACAACTCTACAATTAGTGAATGGATAATACAAGATTAAAAGGTGGATAAGGACCTTCCTAAAATATTTAGGACACATGATTTGGATCATGAAACCTTTTAAAATGGTTTATGATAGATACTCAAACTAGGAAGTTTCCTAAATTGGTTTAGGTTTCTAAGTAAAGAAGTTTAATTTGAAAGAACTTACTAATAGAATTAATTCAAATATGATTTGAGCTAGCTACAGGCCTTAATATGATCAATTCATTTACTAAGTAATTTAAAAAAAATTACTAAATCTTTTCAAATCTAAGGACTAAATGATTTGAACTATGATCCTCAATGGTTGAGTGACATTTTTCAAATGAAATGCAAGATCATCATCATATTGAGCATGTTTACTTTTTATGTTTATAACTAGATTGTGGATGTTTGTTGATGGTTATGGACTATAGACCCAATATGATTGTGGATGTTTGGTTAAACTGCTATTTATGGAAATCTTTTCAAACAAGGTCTGCGAGCCCTACCTTATCTCTTACATTTTGGGTTTGTAAAATTCTCTTCTCATCTAACTCCCCTTGAATGTAACTAGAGGTTTCTACATTCATTTGTAATTAGAAATAAGATTAGATTAGGAAAGAAATTTTGTAAATCTGAAGATTGAGATCAAAGGTGCCATGAAGAGCTAAAGGTGGATGCAAACTAAGGCATGAGGTGCTTAATGTATGCTATCCCTTAAGATTTGACCAACTAGTTTCCTTTTATGGCTTAAGGAAACTAGAGTAGAAAAGTCCATAACCATCTTAGTAGAAAAGCATGTGATAGATTTAATTTTATGCGATATATTAAATGCTATGCATGTTAATCAAATGAAACCTTAATAAACGAAAAGGACAAAATCCCTCAATAAATATTGAGTCACATAACACATATGATTAAGTTACCTTCCACCATATAGCAAGATAACCTAGCTGCTTTTTTAATCGGAGGCTTGTTCAGCACACTCAAGGACACACTTTTACACGAGTATGTTTGAGCTATTAGTGTGTCTTACTCATCTAGTTTCATAAAATTCGGATGTTTGGAAACTTGATTATTATGAAACTAGAGGCAAAGGCTAGGCGAAACATATATGATATGTTTAGGCAATGTGTTGTCACCTAGCTAATCTAGGAGTTGTATAGAGATACAATTGGTAAGCTCAGTTACCTACCTAATCCACCTATCATGGTTTGTTGAGCACACTCAAAGCCATGACTTAATGGATGGGATCCTAGCCCACTAAAAGAATCCTATTAGAGATCTCTAGAGGTGATATGGAGGGTTATTATCTTGTAGAAAATAGTGGAAGAACTATTTAAAATTTTAAAACCTTGTTTTAAATAGTTTATGCATGATGTTTACTTATTGCTTTATTTTATCTATTTAGGCATAATTTATATACATGGCTAATAATCTGTCACTGCGGAGCATCTTGGATGCAAATAAACTCACTAGCTTCAAGTTCCTCAATTAGTTTCAGAACCTCAAGATCATCTTGAAACAAGAGAAGAAATCCTATGTCCTTGACACTCTTATTCCACCAATCCCTGTTTCTGATGCTAGTATTGAGGATAAGGAAGCATATCAATGTCATAAGGATGACGATGATTAAGTAGCATGCGTGATGCTAGCTAGTATGACCCTTGAGCTCCAAAAGTAGCATGAACACATGGATGTCCAATCCATGATTCTTCACCTTAAAGAACTGTTTAATAAGGAGGGGCGCACTGAAAGATATGAGATCTCTAAAGAACTATTTTGATGCAAGATGGCAAAAGGCAGTTCTATTAGACCCTATATGCTGAAGATGATTGGACTCATCGAGAGACTTAGGCAATTGGGATTAGCAATGGATCATGAGTTAAGTATTGACTTAGTTCTACAATCTCTTCCCGATAGCTATAGTCAGTTCGTGTTGAACTTCCATATGAATCGATTGGAAGCCACTCTTCCCAAACTTTTGAATATGCTAGACATAGTAGAGAGGTCCATCAAGAAAGATAAGGGATCATTGCTTCTTGTTTCTTCTTCCAATGTTCATACGAAGCAACAGAAGAAGAAAGCCCAAAAGAGGAAGAAGGTAAAATCCCAAAATAAGAAGGCACTGAAGCTTAAAGGAGGTGTCAAAAAGGACAAAGAGAAGGATATTTGCCATCATTATGGCAAACTTGGGCATTGGAGGAGGAACTACAAGGAGTACCTAGCTATTGTGAGCAAGGAAAAGAAGCTTATTGAATTTTCTGATTCAGGTACCATTTGCTAAATAATTCTACTTTATATATTACAAGTATATGATAGCTCAAAGTTGGTTCTCATATGTTTGACATATTGCAGGGACCAAAGATAAAGATGAGTAGGATCTAGGTTGAGGAGGTGACCACATGGATGGACTACCTAAAGCATTAAATGCTACATTGGATGGTTACACTCCTATTTATCTTGACATGTTGGATAATTTATTTGAATGTTTTTCAAACATTAATTATGTGATTGCCATGGGAATGGTTGGTGAAACATTTGTCTTTAGCATTTGGATGTGAAAGCTTATATGTTTCAAGTTTGAATAATTATTTGGAATAATTATGTCATATTTAATTATCCATGCTTCATGTTTATCCTTGCAATGATATTTGATCAATTATGAACTATGTTCAATTGATCAAAAGGTTGAATATTGATTCATATAAAATGAAACTTTTCTTAAGAGCAAAACATAGAGATGAATGTTCAAGAAAGAAAGCAACTTCATATTGCAATATGATTTGGTCCATATCTCTCCAACATAAAAGCCCATTATGATATTCCAAACAAATATGATTCCAAGCATACATTGAGATGTATATACATCATGGAATATTCAAACGAGTTTGAATCTTACTCTCACAAAGGATCTTGGATTTAGTGGGAGCCCAATGACAATAAAAAGTTTAAAGGGGCCAAATGGTATAACATAGAGTGACACATGCATATGATACATACAACATAGTCTAGCTGGAATAGTCCCAATGAGCAAAAGGGATTATACGTGTATATAAATAAATTCATATACATCCAATTATAAAGGGTTTAAATAGGAAGATATTTAGATCGTTACTTCATGAACCAATAAAGAGTTCTGAATATTGTTAATGTAACAATGGAGCCATAATAGCAGAACCTATGTCTCATTGGATCTAGATGTAGTAATCTGACATGATGTGATGCATAGACATTTTAAAGATAGATAAAAACAATTAACCACATTGAAAGGCACAAGCGAGTCTACATGGAGACATTATTGCTAGATAGATTTGAATCCACATACGATAACGGTAGAAGGCATGGCCTTTATTTTATTTCAACTTTTGTTATTCCGCTACGTTTGTGAGACCTTGATCTTTATAAACTCGTAAAGGGAAGTATACGCAATATCCCTGATCAGGGGTAATTTTGTCATTTCCTTACCAAACCCATAAAAGTAAGTTTTAAACAATATTATGGCCTAAGTAGTCCGAAGGCATAAATGGATGATGAAATTAGGGGTAAAATAAAAAGGAAACAAAATTTTTGATGATTTTCACGATAGGGGCAAAATGGTCATTTTTCACCTCGGGTTAAAATTTTAAGTTTTCATGAACCCGAGTATGTCTAGACCATTATGGACCTTGTCCCAGTGTCAAAGGAGTAAAAAGATTTCATAAAGGGTTAGAGGAGAGTAAGTTAATTGGTGAAGGGGCATTTTCGTAATTTTAAGGGAATGGATAAGTCTGGCCTATAAATATCCTTCTTCTAGCAACTTTTTCTCCCATTTCCAGCAGCTTGTCTTCTTCTTCTTCTTCTCTTTCACGTTGCTTCCAACCTCCATGGAAGCTTGATATGAAGCTTGCATGATTTTCTCTCTCTAGCTTTTATTTTCATACTCTTGTACCCTTTTGACTAGAACCCTTGTATTCTTTCAATTTCTCACTTCAAAACCCTTGATAAATCTTATTTCTATACTTTCTCTCACTAGTTGGGCATTTTAGAGAGAGAAAGAGAGAATTACCCCATTGATTTGGAAGCTATTGGAAGAGAATTTGACTACAAAGGAGCCCTAGGGTGAGTGATGAACTAAGCTTGATTTTTAGCTGTGAATAATGGCTAGTGATTTAGATTAAGAGTTGTTTTATTATTGAGTATGTTCATTACTTTTTAGTGATTAAGATAGTGAACATAGATAGCCATTTAATGTGGCAATTGAAAGCTAGCTAAGAGATAGCTTTTAGGGTACATAGTGTGTGAATTGACCTATTGCTTATGCTAATGTGATCCTAGGTTCTAAGGAAGCCCCATCATCCCATTTGGACAATTAGGGGAATTGGAGTCATCTAAAAGCTCAATAATATACCGGTGAGTGGACTGCCTATTAAAACTATTTTGGGAATGTGACTGTTTTGTACAAAGTGTTTGAATGATTTTATATAATTTTTCTTTAAAATGAGTGCCTTGGGAACAAGCTCTTGAGAAATGGTTTATGTTGTGACATGTGACTATTATTGATTCATGCACTACCACATTGTGTTGATATATATATATATGAATATATTGTTGTGTAATGACATTAACTCGGCTATGTGCGAGTAAGGAGTGCGCATAAGCCGAGGATGACTCGGTTATGTATGAGTAGGGAGTGCGCATAACCCAGTGATGACCCAGCCATGTGTGAGTAGGGAGTGTGCATGAGCTGGTGATGATGATGATGGGATGGTGTGCATGATGATGATGGGTATACGTATACATATATATACATATGTAAATATGTGTGATATAGGAAATTAATGGTATATGGTTGTAATGAATGTGAAACTTGACATGTTAAACTGTGGAAAATTGTTATGTGTTTCATGTTGGTTTGGACATTTCAGCAGGGTGGTTTTTCCTTGGGAAGAAGGGTAAATTTTGCATTGGTGTCTTGTTACTTGCTACAGCAAAAATCATTATCGCTGCAGCGAGAAACTCTCGGGTTTTGGATGGGTAGGTTGGCCGAAAACTCGCTGCAGCGAGGATGCATTTTCGCTGCAGCGAGAATGACACTGTAGCTTATCGTTGCAGTGAGAAACTTTTTATATCTGGGTTACAATTTCACTGTAGCGAGATTCAATCTCGTTGCAGCGAGAAACCTTTTGTTTTTGGGTCACAATTTCGCTGCAGCGAAAAACCTTCTGTTTTGTCTCCTATCTTGTCCAATTGATGCCCTATTTTTCACTTTTTTGCTACCATATCCAAGCATGGTCTTCCAACATTAAGGACTAAATGAGTTAAGTTAAAAATGAGGAGGTTTAGTGAGAAACCCTCGACCAATTGAGAAACCCTCGTTCGGCTAATAACTAAATCCCATAATAACTAAATCTCAACGTCGCTGCAACGAAAATTCATTCTCGCTGTAGTGAAGATTCGTTGTTGTATTTGACTTGCTTGTGTATCATTGAAGCTTTCATTTTTCAAATGGTTCGTTATGTATGGATTTATGATTTTCAAATGATTAATCATTTAAGGACTTGATGAGGGGTTTTTAATATGAATGGAACTAAATTGCATTGTTTTGAAACAAGTGCATCATGATTTTAAATTCTCCCTTGTTGTTGCTTGTTCCCTTCCTTGTTCACTCACTGGGTTTATACTCACCGTTTTCAACTTCATGTTTTCAGATCACGAGGCAGCTGGTAACTAGGACGAGGTGTCCTTGTGGACTTGTATCCATCTTTTGGTAAGTGTCTTGGCATTCAGTAACTGTACATTCGTCCGAGTCCCTCCTCTGGAAGTCGAGTCTTGTTTTGTTGTGTATAGACAAACTTCATGTAAATTATTAAGATACATGTTGTATATATGTATATACACTTGTTTGGTATGCCAATATGAGGTGGCAATGTTTAATATTATTTTGATTCTAAGTTGTAAAATGTGACTTAGCAATAATTGATGGAATGATGAGTAGGATAAATAGATAGGCTTACTTAGGCTTAATGGACTACGTCTATTGGGCCCTTGTGCCGGTCATGGCCCGAAATTTGGGTCGTGACAACATTGATACTCTAATCATGCCATTCATAACAAAAAGAAGAATTAGATAAATTGTAGTTGAGCTTATGGTTGACATTTTGTGCTTAAAAAGCACTAATTGTGTGTTAAGTCCCTAATATGAATTTGATGAGCACTAATGGCTTTTGAAAATATGTGATGTCTAAAGGTAGGGCACAAGTAGACCCTAGTAAATGGAAATGGTGGAGAGATGGCCAAGGCCCATGATAAGCAAGACATATGAATTATTCGAAGGGTTGACTAACTACATTGATGATTTTATTGAAACTCCATTTGAATGCGTCCCCTGTGTATGTGTAGACTCAAAAGGGGACAACAATTATTGTTTGGTTTTGGTAAAGGCTATAAAAAGTGCCTTAAGTGTCAGATCAGGAATTTTAAGTATGGCTTCACATCTATAGGTGGATGGTTAGTACGATCTTGTAACATCCCAATTCCTGGAAGGATCGTGACTGGCACATGGACCTAGACGAGCATAACCTACTAGCCCTAGGCAAGCCTCATTAAAAAATTTCTTATTACATTCAGAAGCATCTTATAACATCTATTTACACATAAAACCATCATGCATGCATTCATAAAACTCATCATACAATTAAGGAACTTAATAACTTAATTGTATAAGCTTAAGCATTTGATATACATATATGAAAAGTGCCACTATCATGATGCACATTAACATTTGCTATCAACAACACCCTCGGGTGTCCATGTAGGCTTTCGAGCCATCATCATAATCTCATACATAACATTATCAATTTAAAATGCCCAACATTGGCAACATTAACATAAGCGTTTTCATAGTCTGTAAACATAAACATAAAGTAACAACCGACTCGTCAGCGGAATGTGACCGACCCTCTAGGCATCAAATGGTTGTTGGACATCTACCAAAGAATGAAGACTGGGCACTAGTATCCACAACATTGACTGCTATCAGATGTTATTATTGATCTGTAACAAAATAATTAAGGAAAATAACATCTGAGTCACAAAGACTCCATGAATGGATACAGGAAGGGGACAAGCAAGGGGATAAGAGTATTTTATAAACATGCACTTGTAATCTCATGTCTTACATAAACAATTTGATCATAGAATTCATAAAACATGTTATCTAAATGCATTTGAATAGTATTCGTATGAAAACACATCAATATAGACCTTTGAGAGTCTTTTACTTTTGAAATTCTCATCAAATTCAATCAAACAACCTATTCTGCACCAAAACTATTGATACATTCTTGAATGTATCGATACTTTCATACATTTATCGATACATTAGTAAAATGTATCGATACATTTCACATAAAAAGCTTCCTAAAGCATTCTGTTTTGAATGTATCGATACTTAACCCATATGTATCGATGCTTTCAACCCAGAACCCAAATTTTTGGGCAAAATCCTCCATTTTTACCATGCCTTAAGTTCCTTTACTTCTTGGGACTTTCTTTAAGGCTCAATCTTCTTCACTAAGCACATTTTCATGTTAACATAGAGTAGAAATCATGAATAATGCTCAAACAACATTAGTATGCAACATGCTATAAACATGATAACTATGATCATTCCATTAACATTAAACTCATACTTTGTGATGGTATGTCCCCCATCAGCCTTGGGCTGGCAACGTACATCCCCATTGCACCTTGGGCATATTTGTGATGCATCATAAGAGTAAAGTCATCACTTACACCCCGTAAGAGTGGTATCAATTACACTCTTTGAGTTCTCATACTTATAGCATGTGGTATGTCGAATGTCCCTCACATACTTGCTTACTCATCTCATAAGGTATATGAAATTCATCATATACATATTCTCATGGCATTTATCTAGCTTGCTCAATCATGTCATGTAGTATATGGAATATACATCATATGCATAATCTCATGGCATTAATCATGCATACTTAATCACCTCATATGGTATATGGAATTTACATCATATACACAATCTTATAGTATACATCATGCATACTTGATCATCTCATATGGTATATGGAATTTACATCATATACATAATCTTATGGCATTCCTCATACCAAACATGCACATTATAGTATCTATAAATAAGCATACAATATCTCGTACCCACACTAGTCCAAAGACTAGAGTAATCGAGTGGACTTCAAATAGAAGGTGCTTGTCTCCCCTTATTGAAAACTAATACATAGTAGAGTATTTACATACATATTAGATTCGTAAACCATTTGAAAACCATTGCATCAATCATATTACAATCTCTAAGAATTTATTTTTCTTAGAAAATCATTTTTCATTCTTGAAACTCAAATCCTTTGATAGTGACTTTAGATATATCATTTCAACATACATAAAAAATCCTTTTTATAGAAATCATGCTAGCTTTACATATCAAAATAATTTGAAAGTGGTGTATCCACTCAATTAATTAGAGAGTCGATTCTTGGCTTCAATCACAACTCCTTTTCGGCATTAGCTGTGGAGTTTTCAAGTGTTCTTATCATTCAACAATCATCATAATTATTTCCTAGAGTAAGAATTTTGTAATAATCATTCTATGTACTTTCAAAACTGCTCGACTTTGGCTAAACTAATTTTCTAGCTAAAACCCATGCTTAGAAACCAATAAATCTTCCATCTTTACCTAAAGTGAGCTTAAATGCTTAGGCAAATCATAAAACTTTTAAACTTGAATCACCAATAAGAAAACTCTAGGCAATAACACAACTATTTAAATTCTGGAAATCCAAAGCCAAAAGATTTAAAAGCTAAAAATGTCATCTTTTTCCATAAAAACCCAAAACTAAGCTTTAGAATCATAAAAATGGAATTTTAGGTAAAAAATGAGTTGGAAGAGCTTAGGAATAGGTGTTTTACCTTGCAAATGTAGCTGAGGGTTGCTAACCCTCGAAAAATATGATATGTTTATAAGTTAGGGTGTGAAAATACATTTTTACCTTTTTTATTTTTCTGAAATCGACCAAATGCATCAATATATTGGCTTATGTATCTATACATTTGGTTTTAGGGAAAATGTATCGACACATCATGAACATATATTGATACATTTGAGACAGAATGCAGTTTTATGAGACAGATTACCTATAAAACCTGCTCAGCTTATTTACATTAAATACCATTTAAGTAAATGTCCTTTTCACTTTTTACTCCTTTTTACTTTTTACTTTCCATTTACTTAAGATATTTAATGTAAATAAGCAAACAACCCCCCATTTGGATTTAATAAAAATATCCAAAAAAATCAAAATCCAAAAGAATCAAAATCTAAATTTTGCTTTCAAGAACAAAATCAAAAAAGTTTGAATGAAATTAAATTTGCGGTCCTCATTTTCCATAGCAAACATATTCCAAAAATTATGCAAAAATCATTTTTGATCATCTAAAATTCAAGGGAATCATTGTTGCCATTTTTTTTATTTCCAAAAGATTGTTCTATAAAAATCACATATTTTGATACCTTCTAAACTTAGAAAATTTTCTACTTCAAAAGTGACAAATAATAAAAAGTGTCAATAATTCTTTTAAAGGTTCAATTTAGGTTTGATGTTCAAAACATGTAATATATATGCTCACCTAAGGATTTCCTAACTTATCCTCTTACACAAAGTGGTATTTCACATTCTCCCCCCTTATGAAAATTCATCCTCAAATTTAACTAATGCACTAACCTTCATGGAATAAATGCGGATACCTCGCTCGTATGTCATCCTTGGCTTCTTGAGTCACCTCCTTGCTCGAGTGATTACACCATTGTACCTTAATCGAGGCCATCTCTTTGGAGCGTAACTTCTTCACTTGCCTATCTAGTATGGCTAGTAGTACCTCCTCGTAACTTAAATCATCTCCCAACTATAGGGACTCATGTTGTGTCACGTGCAATGGATCTAGTTGGTACTTTCGTAGTATCGAAACATGAAATACGAGATTAACACTAGCGAGACCAGGCGAAAGTGCAAGTCGATAAGCCACTGCACCAACTCTTTCTAGAATCTCAAAAGGTCTAATATACCTTAGGCTTTGCTTACCTTTCATGCCAAACCTCATAATGCCTTTGGTTGGAGAAACCCTTAAGAACACATTATCACCAACCTCAAACTCTAACTCTCGATATCTATGGTCGGCATATGACTTTTGGTGACTTTGTGCCATTAGCGTTCTTTCCTTAATCAATTGTATCTTGTCGGTGGTCTCTTGAACTAATTTTGGCCTAAGCAGCTTCTGCTCACTAACTTCAAACCAACATATGGGTGATCTACATCTTCGCCTGTATAAAGCCTCATAAGGTGCCATTTGAATGCTAGCTTGAAAGCTGTTGTTGTAGGCAAACTTAATCAATGGCAAGTGTCGGTTGCAAGTGACTCCAAAATCTACAACACATGCCTTCAACATATCCTCCAACGTCTAAATGGTCATCTCGGATTGTCCATCTATTTGTGGGTGGAAAGTAGTGCTAAAGTTTAAGTTAGTACCTAAAGCCTCTTATACTCTCCCTTAAAATTTGCTAGTGAACTGTGTGCCTCTATCAGATACTATGGTGACTGAAACTCCATGCAATTGCGTAATCTCATCAGTATACAACCTAGCATATTGTGTTGTTCCATAGGTGGTCTTCACCAGTAAGAAATGAGTGAACTTAGTCAGTCTATCAACAATTACCCATGTAAAATCATACCCCTTACTCATGTGGGGTAATCCAGTCACAAAGTCCATAGAAATATGCTCCCACTTCTATTCAGGAATAAGTAAAGGTTGTAACAATCTGACAAGCTTTTGATGCTATGCCTTAACCTGTTGCTACACTGGACACTTAGCCATAAACTCGACTGCATCCCTCTTAAGGCCTTCCCACCAGTACATCTCTCTCAAATCATGGTACATCTTGGTGGGGCTTAGGTGAACTACATATGCAGCCACATGGGCTTCCTCTAGAATCTTTCACCTCAAATCATCAATATCCGACACATATACTTTAGATCCACATCTAAGTAATCCATCAGTGCCTTTGGTCAACATCTGTCATTTCTTTCCTTAAGGATCCTCTAGTGCCTTTGCCATAAAACCATCCTTGTCTTGGGCTTTTTTTATTCAATCCCTCAACATCAGTCTCAATCATCCTTAAGGTTCCTATTGATTATGCACATTAATGGAATGATGTAGTATGCTCGAGTTAAGCTTGATTTTATATGATGCTTGAATTAGTCAATGTTGCAAATGCGTTAAAGTTCATTACTTGGATTGAACAAAATTTGAGGACAAATTGTCTATAAGAAAGGGAAAATGTAACACCCCTGATTTTTTATATGGCCTATATGTGATGTTGGCCAAGAGATTTGAGAAGTTATTTAAGTTTTGATGAATATGATTATGTTTAAGGGGTAAATGTCTATGAATGTGGTTGTAAATTATGATCCTTAATGAAATTGTGCAAATGTTTGGCACTTTGACATCTAAGTATGCCATTAAGGTAAATATCGATGAAAATGATGAATTAATCCTATAGATTGATGATTTGATTTAATTTGACGCATGTTTGAGGATATATGTATGAGGATTTTGAATTATATAAGTTATTTGAGGTATAAGATTAACAAGAAATGGATTTTTGGAAGTTAAAAAAGATAAAACTATCTACAGGGTAAAATGTATCAATAAGTAAAATGTATCGATGCATCCCTTCATGTATCGATACATTCTTCGTAGGAAGAATAATATGAGGTGTTTTGGAGGAATTCTATGGATAGATTTGGAAATTTGATGAACATGGATCGATCATTGTCCCAATGTATAAATACATTTGAAGTAAAGGGCACACGAGACCATTCTACTCGAAATGCCTCGATATATTGTCCTAATGAATTGATACATTGATTTGAAATGAGAGCTAATGTACAAATACATTGGCAGATGAATCGATACATCAAAAAGCTAAGGCAAAAATAAATAAGGTTTCTATGGCTATTCTACCCCATTCTCTCTTAACTCTTTTTCTCTTTCTCTCCAAACCTTAAGCCCTCAAATGGCATTTAGAGCTCTTTGAGCTAGATTTAAGCTTGGGAAACCATTCTAGAGGTAAAATTTAAAGCTTTTTCTTATTATTTTTCAATTTGATCAGTTAAATGCTAAAGAATCCAATTTTCTCCAAATTTGGTAATTTTTCTCTTTGGCTTGGATTGAGGAATTTGAGAGCTAAGATTCATGCAATCCAGCTTCTAAAGTATGGGTTAGCTCATTAATAAAGGATTTGAGCTTCAATAGTTGGATTGTTAATGAAATACCCCATACTTTGATATGGTGATAAATAAAGTTGATCGAATGCAAATTGAGGTCAATTAAAATGTTTAGAAGTGATAAAAGACGAAAGGAGTAGTTTAGGATAAAATGTTTCGTAAGTGAGAAAATAATAATAAAATAATAATAATTTTATCGGAGGAGAATTTGTGAGATAAAAGGCGATTTGGAAGTCAAGTGAGGCATAATAAGGTATTTTTGGTACCAAGGAGACAAGATAAAATTTTTAGAATAAAATAATATTAAAATATTAATATTTAG
>NC_030853.1:6478062-6499518 GCF_000208745.1 Theobroma cacao | reverse complement strand
TTTTAATACTTAATTTTCTTTTTTATCATTAAATATATATTTTCGGCTTACTTACTACATTTTTAGCAAGTTTCGAGTTTTTCGACAAAAATGACGAAAATGCCCCTGTGAGCCAGAAAAAAAAAACAATATGTTATGTTATGATTTGGAAATGATTTGTAATCCTTTGTATTTTGATTATTTGATAACTATTGCTCACCGGGGAAGTGCGAAAGCTGATACGAGAGCCTTGCGAGGTTTCGATCGACATTCGGGGTGAAGAATGTTTGTCGAGGCTTCGCGGCGGTTGTCACGGGCTCGATGGGGAGTTCCGGGTCGTGACAGTTAAGAATTAGTTAATTGTGGAAAAATTGGCATTTCTTTAAAAGCCAAGATTTAACTAATAAATGGATGTTTTGATGTGTCTAAGGGGAATATTGAGCTATTTTACTCATAGGTGAGCTGAAGGACGATTAAAGGCTAAGTATTGGAGCTTGGCTACAGACGTGTCTTTGATTGTCAAGGTAAGTGGGATTTAAATTAAATGCACATAATGCATAACACACAATAAGTGCGCTGCCATGGTACTAGGATAAAAGATGCATGCTTAGACAAATGAACCTAGGCTAGAAAACTATATATGTGTGCATATATGTGTATAAGGTATGCCTAGATGAGAATGCCTAGGCTAGAGAATTGATGTGTATGCATATATCTATAAGTATGTATATGTATGTTTGCCTCGAGGTATGTGCCTAGGCTAGAGCACAAGTATGATTGTGTGCCTAGATGAGAATGCCTAGGCTAACAAGTATGATTGTGATACGAATTATGAATTAAGGAATGTGCCAAATTATTATGAATGGATGGCCTGGTTAGGTATATGGGTACGATATGTATTTGGGTTAATGGCATGTGATTGAGTGATATTGAATATGTTGGGCCGAAGGGCAATGATTGCTTATGGACATGATTTATGTGTGAATGCCCACGTACTTGTGGTTGATTTAAGGATAAGTATTAAGCTGTGAAAACACGATTGATTTGATTAAATATAATGAATACCCATGTGGAGTTAAAGGCATGAGGGCTTATAACTTTATTGTGTTTGTTTTATGATGCCTTAGAGATTTGAAGGCACTTAGAATTATACCGAACTTAGAGATGATTGAAGCTCATTGAATTTGAATGTTATTTGATGTGGTCATATGGAATGTCACAAGCATGATGGCCTGATTTATGGTTATGTGTTTCGTCCGAAGGATGAATTCCGAACATTGATTTGATTTAAGGTTGAGTGGAGTCCCATGACTTGTGACTTTATGTGCCTGCAGGGATGGTGGTAAGCAAGGAAGGTGGTTGTTGACTCCATGAGTTTTTTATGATAACAAAACAATCCCATTCATTTATGTCTAACTATAATACTTGAGTGTGCAGGATAACAATATAAATCACTTAATAGAATAATCACTCAAAAGCAACCATTAAAACTCATAAGGAAAAGGGGCCACAAAATGACTCACAAATAGAAAGCTCTTAATTGGTTAACCAAGAGAGTCAATCAAATAAAATTCAAAAGTAATGAACTAAGGGAAGCTTTTCAAGTCAAATTTCTAAACAACACTTGAAGAAGTCGTCGGTGGCTAGACAAATTTTATTACTAATTAAGACTGGAGAAAGATCAACATGATTAAAAAAAAGAAGAATCAATCAAACAAATAAAGGTTGGTGAAGTTGGTTGCTTGAAAAACAGTAAGCTCTTAATCGATTAAAGCCCTTTTGAATCAATTAACACATTGAAACAAACTGTGAGACAGAGAGACTTAATCGACTATGGTCTATCGTTGACCAGTTAAAAGCTCACTATCAGGAATTTCAAATTTGCAAACTAGAAGAAAAAATAACTGTCAAACTGGTTCCTAAATTATTTTCAATGGTCAGAAGCTGTCTAAATATATCGGAGTGGATTTTTTAAAGTATAAAAGACATTCCCAACGGTTCAAATAGACATGAGATGCTTCTAAGAACTAGAAAGAACTAAGAATAGCAAAAATCCTCTAACTTCTTGTATTTCACTCCAATCTTTGTAATAGAGTTTACCATCTCCTCTTGTACCATTTAAATCAGCATAGTGATCATAGATACATCTTTATATCTATATTCCTTGATTCCTTACAGTGTGCGAGGCATTATAAGGGGTTAATCAAGCTTGGGATAGCTTGGTTGTTGTTGTAGGTTTTAACTTAGCCTTAGAAAAGTTAGTTTTGGGTTTTGGTTAATCCTAGGAAAAATCATTGTTAAAGGTTATGACTGAGCCTATGAAAAGCCATTGTAAAAGCTTGGTGGAAGCTTGTGAATTCCACCGATTTTAGCGAATTAGTTTGAAAATCTTTTATTGAAAGATCAAGGTAGTGGATGTGAGTTAAGGGGACCAAACTATTATAAATTGTTGAGCATTGTCTACTCTCCTTCATTTCTTACCCTTCTAAGAACCTTCAGACTTTTCTCATCAATTTTCTTTACAAGCCCATAACTAAGAACCAATTTTTAGTGACACTCTAAAAAGTGCTATTCACCTTCCTTCTAGCACGTTCTTTGGGACCGGCAAGTGGTATCAAAGCCTAACCCTCTTTGTTTAAGGCTTAACATCCTAGAGAAAATCCAAATGGCTCTACAAAAATCGATTATTACTGAGGGACAATCTAAAAATAGACCACCTCTGTTTAATGGATCAAACTACCCGTATTGGTGCAGTAGAATGTCCATTTACATAAGAGCTATAGATTGTGAAATGTGGGATGTTATCACTGATGGACCTTATATCCCCTCAACCATGAATGTTGTGACCAATGAAAGAATTCCTAATCCAATAGCTAAATGGACTAAAGTTGAAACTAGAAATGTCCAAACAAATTTCGAGGTTATTAATACTTTGCGGTTTGCCTTGACTCCTATTGCATTTAACAAAGTGTCAAGCTACACCACTACCAAACAAGTGTGGGACAAACTTAGAATCATTCATGAAGGGACTTCACAAGTCAAGGAGTCCAAAATTACTTTCCTAACTCATAACTATGAAATGCTTAAAATGGAACCTAGTGAAGAGATCACCAACATGTTCAATAGATTCACTAACATCACCAACAAGCTTAGTCAGTTAGGTAAGCCAATCCCTAAACACCAACTTGTCAAAGGACTTCTTAGAAGTCTACCTAAGAATTGGAAGCCAAAGGTGACTGCTATTTGAGAGGCTAAGGCCTTGAATGTTATCACTCTTGATAAGATCTGTGGATCACTTCTCATTCATGAGCTAAAGGTCAAAGAAAAGGAAAAAGAAGATAAAATAGAAGCTTATGAGAGAAAGAAAAGTATTGCCTTGAAAGTGAGCATTCTTGAAGAAGAGCTAAAAAATCTATCATGCGACAATGATGAAGAGTTGGCCATGATAGCTAAAAGATTCAGAAAGCTTATGAGATAAAGATATAAAGACATGCCAGGAAAAATTATTGAAAAGATCAAGGTTCTTCATGGAAAGTCAGAAACAAAAATGATCTTAACAAAAAGGATGATGTAATTTGTTTTGAATGCAAGAAACTTGGTCACTTTAGATCGGAATGCCCATTACTCAAGGAGGAAACTCACAAAAAGATAAAAAATCAAAGAGAGCTATGGTGGCAGCAACCTGGTCTAACAAAGACACATCTAGTTTAGAAGTTGATTAAGAGAAAGTGGAAAAAAGAGCAAACTTTTGCTTAATGGCTAAAGATGATGAATCCGAGGTATCCTCTAATCCTTGCAAAATTTCAATTGATGAATTTCAGGAAGAATATGAATGTTTATATGTTTAATATAAAAAACTTGCATTGAGGTTATGGTCTTAAAAAGAAAGACTACATTTCTTGAGGATGAATTAGAAAAGTTAAGACATGATTTTAATTATGTTTTTGAACAGAGAAATATTCTTCAAATTAAACTTGAACATTTAAAAACATATTTTGAAATTTTGATGTTGGAACTTAAAAACCGGAATGAAGACTTGCAAAAGGCAATTGATGAAAACGTTGCTCTTAAGGTCCTGACAAAATAATCAAAGTTTAAAAGAAATTCTCATGGTTTTTCATCCAAATGCTACATATGTTGCGAACAAGATCATCTTTCTTATGAATGCTATTATAAAAGAAAAAGTCTTCCTAAAACAAAAATGATTTGGGTGCCAAAAGGCACTCATGTTTCAACTAACCTTCAAAGACCCATCAAAGTATGGGTACCTATAAAGAAAGACAGAAAATTTATTTTGTAGGTTGAGCTAAACCAAAAGGACAGATGTTTAAAGGCTCAATTAAAGAAGAACAGCCTTGGAATATAGATAATGGCTGCTCAAGGAATATGACAAGGAATGAAATGTTGTTTGCTCAACTTGACAACAAGAAAGGTAGTATAGTATCTTTCAAAGATGATTCAAAAGGTAGAATTCATGGAGTAGGAACCATTGGTAAAAACTCTCAAGCTTAAATTAATCATGTTATTTTTGTCAAAGGTTTAAAGCATAATCTATTAAGCATAAGTCAACTGTGTGACAAAGGCTTTAAAGTATGTTTTGATTCTCATAAATGTGAAGTTATAGATATTAGCACCAACAAAACTAAATTCATGGAAACAGAATTAAAAACATGTATGTAATTTTTCTTGAAGATATTGAACTAGAATGTGAAACATGTCTCATGGTATAGCTCAAAGACTTGGACATGCAAGTATGCATACCATTTTAAATAAATAAGAAAAGATCTAGTTATTGGACTTCTTAATATTAGTTTTGAAACTAATCAAATTTGTGATGCATGTCAATTTGCAAAACAAGTAATAACTTCATTCAAAGCTAAAAAGGTCATATCAACCTCTAAACCACTTGAATTATTGTATGTAGACTTGTTTGGTCCAATTGACATAACTAGTTTGGGAGGCAAATCTTATGGGTTTGTTATAATTGATTATTATTTTAGATACACATGGGTTTATTTTCTTGCTTGCAAAAATGATGCATTTCTTACATTTGCCAATTATTGTAAAAAGGTTCAAAATAAAAAAGGACTCTTTATTGTTAGCATTAGAAGTGATCATGGTAGTGAGTTTGAAGGAGATGAATTTGAAATCTTTTCTAATGAAAATGGTTTTAATCACAACTTTTCTGCACCAGAACAACACAAAAAAATGGTGTTGTTGAAAGAAAAAATCAAACTTTAAAGAAAATGGCAAGCACCATGCTTTGTGAAAACAACTGGCCATAGTATTATTGGGCAGAATCCATCAACACAGTAGCTTACATTCTAACAGAGTTTTAATAAAAGCCTTGATTGCTAAAACTCTTTATGAATTGTACAAAGGCAAAAAACCAAATATTTCTCATTTAAGAAATTTTGGAAGAAAATGCTTTGTTTTGAATAATGGAAAACACTATCTTGCAAAGT
Source organism: Theobroma cacao (assembly GCF_000208745.1). Lineage (NCBI taxonomy): Eukaryota > Viridiplantae > Streptophyta > Magnoliopsida > Malvales > Malvaceae > Theobroma > Theobroma cacao. Next base: position 6,494,074 of record NC_030853.1, on the reverse strand, counting down.
TTGATGCTATGAGTGATGAAGGCATCTTTCTAAGATATGTATTAAATTTGAAAGCATGTGGAGTTTTTAATAAAAGAACTTTAGTTATTGAAGAATCCATCCATGTTGTTTTTGTTGAAACTAATGTTTTGCAAAAGAAAGTTGTAGTTGATGGTGATGATGCAGAGGATCTTGAAACACAAATGGAAAAGATGAGCTTAGAAAATAAGGAAAACAATGGAGAAAATTTTTAGGAAAAAGCAGTAGAAGTTCCATCTCTTGAAAATCAGTAAAAAGTTGAAAACCAACATAATGATCTTCCAAAAAGCCGAAAATATGTCAAAGATTATCCACAAGAGTAGATTATTGGTGACTTTTCAAAAAGTGTAAAACCAAAAAGAGGACTCAAATAAATCTATGAATATTTAGCCTTCATCTCGCAAGTGAAGTCCAAAAATTTTGAAGAAGCAGAAAAAGAGGAAAACTGGTTGTTAGCAATGCTAGAAGAACTTGGACAATTTGAAAGAAACAAAGTCTAGACCTTTGTTCCAAAGCCAACTAATCATCCGATTGTTGGTACAAAATAGGTGTTTAGGAACAAGCTAGATGAGCAAGGTAATGTGATAACGAACAAAGCAAGATTAGTTGCTCAAGGTTATAATCAGGAAGAAGGTATTGACTATGATGAAACTTTTGCTCATGTTGCTAGATTAGAAGCTAAAAGATTATTACTTGCATATGCATGCTTCATGAATTTTAAATTGTTCTAAATAGACGTAAAAAGTGCCTTTTTAAATGGTCTTATTCAAGAAGAAGTTTATGTCAAACAACCTCCCGATTTTGTAGATTTTGAGAAATTTGATTATGTTTATAAATTGAACAAAACTTTATATGGACTAAAGCATGCTCCTAGAGCTTGGTACTAAAGACTTTCAAAATTTCTAGTTGAAAAAGGTTACATCAGAGGAAGTGTTGATACAACATTATTCATCAAAAAATGTTTGAATGATTTGATTGTAGTTCAAATTTATATGGATGATATTGTATTTGGTGCTACTAATGAAGTTTTGTGTGAGAATTTCGCTAAGGAAATGCAAGGTGAGCTTCAAATGATTATGATGGGTGAATTGAAATTTTTCCTTGGACTTTAAATCAAGCAATGTGAGGATGGCATCTTCATCAATCAAGAAAGATAAATGCTAACAGAGTTTAATGTGATAAGTTAAAATCAGTTGGCACACCAATGAGTCACTCCATCAAGCTTGGTAAAGATGAAAATGGAAAGAATGTAGATCAAAAGCTCTATAGAGGTATGATCGGCTCATTACTCTATTGCACTGCCAATAGAGTTGATATACTGTTTAGTGTATGCCTGTGTGCAAGGCTCCAATCATATCACAAGGAATCACATTTGACTACTGTGGAAAAGACCTTTACGTACCTCTTGGACACACAAAGCTTAAGATTATGGTATTCAAGAGAATCATCTTTTGATCACTTTGGATATTCTGATGTTGATTTTGCTGGAAGTAAAACAAATCAGAAAAGCACAAGTAGCACTTGTCAACTCTTTGGAAATATGCTTGTATATTGGTTATGCAAAAAACAAAACTTTGTTGCATTATTTAACGCTGAAGTTGAGCATATATCATTATGTAGTTGCTGTGCACAAATTCTATGGATTAAACAACAATTAAATGACTTTAAAATAACTACGCGTAATATACCCATATTTTCTCATAACACAAATGCTACAAATATCTTTAAAAATCCAATTCAACACTCTAGAACTAAGCACATTGAAATCAAACACAACTTCATTAGAGAACTAGGGATGCTTGATGTAAATGAGCTTTAGATAAATTTTTTTGATTCTTCTTAAAGGAATTAAATACTTTGTTGCTAATGTTTCAATGAAATAAAAGCATGTGTTGAATGATATTATTGTTTCAGTGATCAAATGAATTAAAAAAGTCAGTAGAGACTTAATCGGTTAAGAAATTCATCTAACCAACTAAGACATTTTGTTGAAGTAAAGATACTTAAGTAAGCAAATCTTAGTTGTTAAGAGTAAGTCTTAATTAGTTAAGAGACTAAAGTCAAGAAAGATAAAACACTATTAGACATTGAAAATTGAAACATTTAAATTGAAAGCACTAAAATTTTGAAATTCAAAAAAAAAAGGGAGTCAGACTCTATTTAAAAAGGGAGAATTAATAACTTCTCACAAAATAACTTCCCACAACCCCTATCTCTCCTTCACATTCTATCTCTCACTAAACCATCTTTTCAAAACCCAAACTTAGTCCGTTCAAATTCTCTAAGTGTCAAAAACTATTCTTAAAACTTAAGTCTCGATTAATAAAAAGGCGATGGCTAAAACTTCCCTACCAAGTGATGCTCATGAGAAGAAAAAAGAGAAACGTCTTGCTGAGGAAAATCCATCATCTCGTGCTCAGAAGAAAGGGGAAAACAGTGGCCCAGAATCAATGGTTGAAATGATAGGAAAGAAACTGAAAGAAAAAACATCGGGGTCAAAGAAAGTCACTAAGAAGAGGGACTTCGATAGAAAAGGTAACTCCTTATCCTCAAAGTTTAGAAACAAGGTTTGTGAGGAAAGGTTTGAAAAGATTAAAAATGCTCCCATATCTTGTGGAAAATTCATCGATTAGGATAGGTTTGATGAGGTTCCTGCGATCAAGAACGATCTGCCCGAATATTTTGATGAACTTAAGTTGAAAAAGTTAAGTGTGTTTGAAAATAAAACCTATAGTCCAAGCCTGGTTAAAAAATTCTATTCTAGTATTGCCCTAGATGAAATGGAGCTTGGTGATCCCGAGGAATCTACTAATGATGAAATTAACATTTTTTTGAATGGAAAAGAATTTATTGTTACTATTGCTGATTTAGGAGACTTGCTGAAAATTGAGTGTGAAAAGGGAAAGTATAAGAATTCCAGAATCCTATGACCCTTCATCTCTTTTGGAAGTCATTAATTGAAAAAATGAAAGATACTTATCCAAAAGCTATGCCAGCTTCATTAAAAGTCCTCAAATAAGAATTTTCCACTACTTTGTTGCCTTAACCATTCATGGGAGAAGAAGTACTTTTATTTATGTAAGCTTACAAGATATGTATTAGAAAAAAAAGGAATCTATAGTTCAAGATACCAAGTGGGCAACGTCAAGAGCAAAGACCAAGCAATTATTGGGAAGTCAACCAAAGATGGGATACAAACTAGAAGGAGAAAAATTCATCAAATCTCCCAAAGACATCTTAGGAAATGTAGACCCTACCACTACTTAGACCAAGACAACCTCACCTCCAATCTCAGATGAAATGATTTTCAATTTCTTGATGAGGATAGATGGAAAGTTGAATGATCAGTTAGTGATGATCTTGAAAATTGAAGAATAGCTTCATTGCCCAACTGCTCCTCTTAAAGAGAAAGAGAAAACATCGTTTGGACTTGAACCTGAAGGCACTTCTGTTAGAATAAGCCCTACAAGCCAATCTGTGGTGGTATGGGAATTGCAATTTTGAGATATTCATGTATGACATTTTGTTATTCATAATAAAATTGAGGTAGTTCTTTATCCATAAGTTTGAGATTTAATTATTTTTTGTACTTATGTAGATAAAGCCCATAGAACTATATATGGCTTGCAAAGGAATTGCATTGGGATACAATTATGAGATCCTTATGTATCAAAGCATTGTTCCTAAAAGTTCCTGATCATTGTATTATTGAGATAGGGCATCAATAATGCTCAAAGATCAGCTTATGTTATGTTCCTTACTTGTGAAGTAAGCAATCGCTCTCATAGGTTAAAGAATAGAAATACTTGGAACTAGCATGTGGGTGCTGGCCATTGGAGAGCAAGTTCACTAAACATGACCCGCCATGAGAAATGAATTTGGTACCTCATTCAAGTGTCTATGCAATACTTCTCATGTGTCAATTGTGTAACTACTTCCTAGACTTAAGACACCAAGTTGTCTTGTATGTGAAGTACTATGCTTTGATTTCATCCTTATGGGTGCCTAACCAAGAATGTCAAAACAGGATGTTTTTAGGTATAGTATGAAGCATATGAAGGCAAATGAGTGGTCAAGATAAGAATCATCACCTTAAGTGATTTAAGGGGAAATATCTCATTAGTTCTTGGTTGACATTAGCTTAATCAAATCCTTTGCCAATGTGATTAGAAGATTATGAAATGAGTTTTATGAGTCTCTACAATGCTAATGATCTAACTGCAGGAACAAATATGGAGGTCAATAAGAGTAGGCACTGCACCAAACTCTTATCATCTCCAAGATATATGATGAGGGAATGAATTACACTAAAAAACTATACACTGAAAGGTTGTCAAAGAATCCTTTGACTTTCCTAACAATTGGGTGGCCATGATGCATTGTTAGATGCCAATCATGATCTTTGGAATTGAATGAGTCAATTTAAAATTGAATATGATTCATTTAAATTAATTAATTAATTAATAATATTATAATTCAATTCCATTGCCAACATGTTAGGAACCTAATGGGTCACACACAAAGGTTACAATTTAGATTAAATTGAGAGTGTGATGATTTAAGTTAGACTTAAATTAAATTCTAGGTTTTAACTACTAAGGACCTAATTAAAAAAGTTTAGTTAGGTATTGGTTAAATATTATAATTTTATAATATTAAGGATGTATTTTGCAAATTTTAATAAGTTAAACCTAGATATAAATATCACATTATAGCCACTCTTTTCTATAGAAAGAAAAAATAAAAGAAAAAAAAAGGTTTTTCTCTTGAGTACGGCCATTCTTGAAAAGTTTTTTTTTTTTGGAAAATTTCTCCTTCAATTCTTTGCTGGAAATCAAAGAAGAAAAGAAGACAAATCGTTGTCCACTTGCTAGCACAAGCTCGTGGCATAAAGCTCTATCCTTGAGAAAGATTCATTGTAATCGTGTGTTCAACATTGGAGGCCAAGCGATTGAGTGGCTGAGATTCTTTCACACAAAAGGTGTTCATATTTTGTCACCAAAAGGAATCCATTTAATTACGACATCACTTGGAAAGGTAAAACTTTTTCTGATTTTATGTGGTGCTTAACTTTGCATTAAACAACCAAGGTGATCTAGAGGTATGAGGCATGGTTTTTATTTTATTTCGCTGTGTTGATGCTCTAATCATGTCGTTCCTAGCATTCAGTACATCATACAAAAACTAGAAAGCATAGCGCAGTGGTGCTAGTGAGAGAAGGTTGCATCGTTGGTTGAAATGGTGCACCATACATTGGCTCGAGGCCACGGCGTCACGACTTCAAGTTGATTTCCAAAAATAAAATCCTTACGGGATTTTGGAAATTAGAACTTTTGGGAGGCTATTTAAAGGGCCTTTTTAAAAGATTTCAAAAGAAGAGGACAAGCAATTATTTTAGAGAAATGAAGCCAAAAACAAAGCAAGAAAACAAGATAATTTGAGAGATAATTAAAATCAAAAACTTCAATTATTAGTTTCTTTCTCTACTTTTGTGTTTCTCTTATTTTCTTTGACTTAGATTAATGGCTAAATTTCTTTGGATGATGTTTTTATTAGTTATTATGAGTTAACTCATCTTTCTAGGATTGTGATGGATATCAACATGTAATCTGAATATTTGTTTCTTTTTTATTTACTATAAATGGGTATAGTTTTGTTTATTCAAATCCATTCTTAATGCTTTTAATTATCTAGCCAACAATTGAATGATTTGTTAATCTAGATGAGACTCGACAAAGTAATTATAAATTAGTCAAAGATTTGAGTAGTGTATGTTCACATTATTTAGATGATCTAATTCACAATTAGGTTAGACATACGCGTAGATGCCATACATAGCTAAATTAGAACACTAGCTTAATGAATCTTATTTAATTAATTACTATAGACATATAGTGACCCAATTAAGTTAGGCCTTGGCCATTTCTCTATTGCCTCAATCTTCTTTGGGTCCACCATTACTCCATCCTTAGATGCTATGTGACCCAAAAAGCTAACACTGTTAAGCCAAAACTGTCACAGCCCAATTCCAAGGCCATGACTGGAGCAAGGACCAAATAGACGTGGCCCACTAGGCCTAATCAAGCCTTTATATGAAAACTTGTTCATTAGACCACCTGTCCCTCTTTTAACTCTAAGGTTCTTAATTCATTATTTTCAAAAATAATTTCCTTTTAAACATAAATCATGGCAACTGAACAATACCATTCACAAAATAATATTGCCATTTGCCAACTTGTGGTGACATTATCATGCAAACCCAAACATACAGTGTTTACAACAAATCTCATGAATCGCATTTAATTAACTATATACTTATACAAAAGACCTTGACTATCAGCGAAGTGACTCTAGCGTGGATAATATTATGGACTGTTCTGGCAAACCTACCGTAAGATGAATAGGAGGAAGCGCCTCTACCTGAGATCCAACTATCTTCAAATCTAAAAACATGAAGTTAAAAAAGAGTGAGTATAAACTCAGTGAGTAAACATAAGAAGGGAACAAGCAAACTATACAAAGAGCTTTTCAAAAACATGATGCACTTGTTTAAAAATAATGCAATTTTGTATATTATGAACAAAACTCGATGCCGTACTATTTTTTAACTCATTTTAAAACATTTAGCAAGTTCAAACAAGGCAAGCATAGTAGAGAGAATCTCGCTGCAGCGGAAAGGCATTCTCGCTACAACACTGCAACGAGAATGAATTTTCGCTGCAGCGAACTTTAGGGTAAAATTTTGAACCAACTACCCAAGAGTTTCTCGTTGTAGCGAGAATGCATTTTCACTATAGCGAAATCCAGAGCAAGGGTTAAGGCCATCCACCCGAGAGTTTCTCGCTACGGCGAGAAGGCATTTTCGCTGCAGCGAAATTTCTAGGCATATGAAATTAGGGGAATTTCCATTGCTATAAAAATCCAATCCTGTTGCAACGAAAATCAGATTAAACACATTTGAAAATAATCAAGTTTCAACAGTCAATACAATCACATATTAATTCGAAACCTCTCTATATAGTAAATATACATATATATAAACATGTATACCACCACCGCCTCACCCAGCTCATGTGCACTCCCACACCGCACATAGCCAGAGTCATCGTGTGCACCCCCACATCATGCACAACTAATACCATCGTGTGCTCCCCCACATCGCGCACAACTAATACCATTGTGTGCTCCCCCACATCGAGCACAGCTAATGTTGGCTCCATTAGTTTTTAATGATAATAAAACATTCCCATTTCATTTGTGTCTAATATCCTTACTTAAGTGTGCAGGACAAGAATAGTATGCTAATGCCAAATAAATTATTCAAAGAGGATATATTAAAAGTTATATGAAGAAGGAAGTTACAATTGATCAACAAGACAGAAGCCTTTTAGTCGAATAACAAAGAGTTAGTCAACTAAAATTCAAATTGAAAGTTGGCGGGTTCAAGAGCATTGAGAGACAGAACCAACTTAGTCGACCAATAAGTAAGTTAGTCAACTAAGTACACACTGCCAGAACTGCTAGAAACTAGGAACAGAAGACAGAGACGACTTAGTCGACTAAGATATCGGTTAGTCGACTAAGAGCATTCTACCTGCAATTTTGAAGTCTGCACTAAAAAGACAGATTAACAGCCAGATTAGCTACCAAACTATTTTCAATGGATAAAAACTGCTTAACTCCCATCAAAACTGATTTTTCAAGTATAAAAGGGACTTCCAACAGCTAGAAACTAGTTTTGAGAAGGCTTCCAAGCAAAAAGAGCTAAAAAATCAACAAAAATCTCTCTGCACTTTATTAGACTCAACGCCCATCTTTGTAGTTGTGTTTTGCACTTCAACTTGTACCACTTACATCAACTTTTTGATCATAGGTACACTTCTATTTCATTTCTCTTTGTATTCATAGAGTGAGCGAGTCACTCTAAGTAATTGATTCAAGCTTGGATTGCTTGATTGAGTGTATAGGTTCTAACTTAGCCTTGAAAAGTTAGTTGTTGGGTTTTGGTTGAGCTCGTGAAAAACCATTGTGAAAGGATGTGGTTGAGCCTTTGAAAAACCACTTTGGGTTTTAGTTGATCTCAGTAAAAACTATTGTTAAAGGTTTTGGCTAAGCCTAGTAAAAGCCATTGCAAAGCTTGGTGAAAGCTTGTGAATTTCACCGGTTCATAGTGGATTGATTTGGAAAATCCTTGGTTGAACAATCAAGGTAATGGATGTAGGTCTTGGACCGAACCACTATAAATTATTGTGCATTGTCTACTCTATTTTTATTTTCATTGCTTTTTAAATTAGTTCATCATCTTGCCAAGAGCAAAAAAGTGCTATTCATCCCTCCCTTTAGCACATTTATTTAGGACCAATAAGTGGTATCAGAGCTAGTTCCCTGTTATTAAGGGCTAACACCCTTTGAGAGAATCCTAATGGCTCTTAAAAAATCCATAGTTGCTAAGGGACAATCTACAAACAGATTACTTCTATTTGATGGCTATAATTATCCTTATTGGAATACTAGGATGTCAATATATATTAGAGCAATTGATTATGAGATGTGGGATAGCATAACTGATGGACCATTCATTCCCTCAATTCTAAATGTAGTGATAAATGAGATGATCCTAAAGCCAAGGTCTGAATAGATCGAGGCTGAAACTAAGAGAGTCCAAATAAATTTTAAGGCTATCAATACATTGCATTGTGCCTTGACTCTGTCGTAACGTGCGGATCCTAGAACCCGATCGTTAGACCCGAGAAAAAACACTAAGGAGTTGCCACCAATCTTTGTTCTAGGTGTGATTGGCCACCTATTGACTCGATTTTCATCGATGAAGTCTTAAATTGATTTTAAGTCTGTCGAGAGAATTTTAAACTGGTCTACGTCTTTTAGAATTAGGTTTGGGAGTGCAGTTACACCCGAGGAAGGATTAGCACCCCCGTGACGACAATTCCATAAATAGTACCATTTAATTTTAGATTATCCCATTGAGGCCTTGATCCTTAAATTTATTATGTTTCCTTAGTTATTATTCATTTATCTTAGCCTCTATTTTGTTAAAATATTTTATTTGACTCTACGATGTGACGTGAACATGAGGCATTATGAAATGCATGGCATAAAATTCAAATAATGTCGGACGAATAACCTTTTATTGAGGACATTCTCCCGGATCCGCCTATCATACTAGTGGGATCCGGGGATATTCTCTCACCTAGAGAATTATTCGAGAAATTCACCTTTATAAATTTGACAAATAAATCTCATCATCAAGGTTATCGTACGTTTTTTTAAGAAAAAATATTTTCATGAATGTAAACCTATTATGAGCAAAAGCCTTTTTATTAAAGATGTTTCCTGAGCCTTCCCATCGTAATGGTAGGACCTGAAGACATCCTTTCACTTAAGGAACTTTCTAAGAGAAACTCGTCTTTGCAAGATTTTCAAAAAATCCCATCATCGGGACTTATACTCGTAAACAAGAATATCTATATGCCATGGTATGCATGATGCAATAGAAATATATGCTATGCTTGTGAAGTTCATTATTAGTTTTTTTTTTTCCTAAGTTCTCCTATGTCTTCCTTGTTATTTCTTATGGACTCTCTTTTTCTATCTCTCCCTTTATAGTTATGCATGTTATAAATTATCTATGTTTCTATGTTATTTAAGTGAACCTTTTAGTATGTTAATAGTCTTGTCACTCCAAATCTAAAGCAAGATATCTTATTTCATAATTATATATATTTCAATTTCATTTTTCTCTTTTTATTATCTATCTTATTCCCTTTAAATAACACTTATTAATTTATTTAAATATATTTTATACCACTAGATATTTAAATTTTATGTTTTACACCTATTTATTCTTTTGAATTTTTCATCATTAACTATTTTAATTGTTTACCTATTTATTTATTGTCATGAGTATTACCATTTTCACAATTTTCGTTCTTATCTTTGGACGACTTAAATATATGTCATCTATGCCATATTTGTATTTATATTTCGTTTGACTAATTTATTGCATAGTAATTTTATATTTATTTAAAATTAAAAATCTCGAAACCCCAAAATCAAGACCCTCCCATCATACTGGTGGAGCCTTAATTCGGATTTTGATCCTAGGGAAAATTAACCAGAGATTACAACTTCTCACGTCTCGATCGATCATCCCATCATCGGTATATTATACTTGTAGTTAATGTCATAAAGTATTATCATTATTTTCTATTTTTTAGGGGTTAATTTTCTAAGATTGATTCTNTTCTTTTCATATATTTTTATTTATTATTTATTTATATTTTTTTCCTTCACCATTTTAACCCTTGTTGACCAACATTTACTTTTTCTTTTATTTTATTATCATATTTTTATATATTTTTCATTTTACTTATTTATTATTTATTTTCATTAATCATTTACTTACTCCTATATCCTTTTTAATTTTTCTTTCTTTTTCTTTTTATCCTTTTTTATTTATTTTTCTAACTAAAACTAAATCCATTACTACAAGTATACCTTATTTAGACATTTATTTTTTCTGTTTTATATAAATGTTTCATTTACCAAGATTTATATATTTTTAATAAATATTCTCCTAAATTAAAATCCTTTCTATAACTAAACATATTTTATTATTATTATTATCTTATCATATTTTTACCTTATTGCTTTTGCTATTATTATTTTGTTTGTTTTTCTGTTCATATTAATTTCCTAATTCTAAAAAAATATTACCTAGCAATTTTTAGAATATTATGTCAAAATAATCTAGAATCAATCTTACATTATCAAGTAATAGAATTTTAAACAAATAAGGCGAGCTAAACCCAACAGATTAAACAACCACAACCCAAATCATCATGGATCCATCAAACTAAAGGGACAAGATGTTACCTGATTGGGCTGGGTTAGCCCAAACCGACTGGCTTCCCCCACGACCCATGCTATACCGCACCGTTTGGTGCCTATCCAGCAGCCCTTGGTGCGCCAAAATGGTGCCATTTGGATGGTTTAGAAAGGACTCTTGGTGAGTTACAAAATGACGTAGTTTTAAGCCCTCTAAACCCTAGCTATAAAACCCTATTTTTCTCCTTTCTTCTTCATTTCCCTTGACCATTTTTTCTTTCTACTCGGCGACACTCTCAATCGGCAGCACAACCTTCACTCTCCTTTGATCCAAACTGCCGCTTACTCTCCCTGAAAAGCTTTCCTCTTTCCTTCTCTTTCACCCAAAAGTTCCCTTTCCTCACTCACCCTCCAACTGGCGGCACTAACAACCGGTAGCACAACCTTCACTCTCCTTTGATCCGAACCCCCAATAACTCGAATCTAACTCCTACAGCCAACGACACTCACAACCGACTACTCACCTTTGATCTGAACCCCCCCCCCCCAAAACCCGAATCTAACTCCTACTGCCAATGACATTTTTTTTTCTTTTTCTTTATGGTTACTGGCTGCTAGATTTTTCTAGCTTTTTGATTTTTGATGCTGTTAGGGTTCTTTTGATTTTTTGTTGTCATTGTGTCTGTGTCTTTGTAGCTACTACTGTAGCGTTTTTATACCCGATTACGATCTCTGGGGTGCCATTTCCACCTTCTGCCAAACGTGAATTTTTCACATCTGGCACAGCATGTTGTGCCTGGCAGGGGTGTCCACACCCTGCCAATCGTATAGCTTTTTCTCATTTTTTATTTTTTTATTTTTTTTGTTACTATTATTTTGTCTTTAGTCTCCATAACTCTATAATGTTTAATTAACACATAAAACAAGTAGACAATAATGAAGAAAAAGTATGGTGTCTACAGACTCCCATCTAATTGAACAAAGTATCAAGCTGTACAACAGCTAAACAAGTGCGAGATAAACTTAGAGTTATCCATGAAGGGACTTCTCAAGTCAAGGAGTCCAAGATAGCCCTCTTAACCCATAATTATGAAATGTTTAAGATGGAGCCTGGTGAAGATATCACCAGCATGTTAAATAGATTCACAAATATCACAAACAAACTTAGTCAGTTAGTCAAACCAATACCCAAGCATGAGATTGTTAAAAGACCTCTTAGAAGCCTACCAAAAAATTAGAAGCCTAAAGTGACTGCAATCTGAGAAGCCAATGACGTAAATGTTATTACTCTATATGAGATTTGTGGTTCTCTCTTTACTCATGAGCTAGAACTCGAGGAAGAGGAAGAAGAAAATAAGAGGGAAGCAAAAGAAAAGAAAAAAAGCATTGCACTAAAAGCCAACATTCTTGAAGAAGAGCTGGAAGAGTTATCTTGTGATGATGATGAAGAGTTAGCATTGGTTGCAAGGAAATTCAGAAAGCTTATGGGTAAAAGAAACCGAAGATTGGCTAGAATAGGGTTTAGAAAATATGAAGGTTCTTTATGGAGAACTAGAAACAAAGATGACTCCAACAAAAAGGATGAGCTAACCTGCTTCGAATGCAAAAAGCTTGGACATTTTAAGTCCGAATGCCCATTGTTGAAAAATGAGACTCCAAAGAAAAATAAGAAATCAAATAAGGCAATGGTGGCAACTGCTTGGTCAGACAATGACACATCAAGTTCTGAAAGTGAGGAAGAAAAAGCTGAGGAAAGAGCAAATCTGTGTTTTATGGCACAGGATGATGAAACTGAGGTATCCTCATTCCCTTGTGATATTTCTATTTATGATTTACAAGATGAGCATGAGTGCCTTTATGATGAATTTAAAAAACTCTTTTCAAAATACAAGATTTTAAAGAAAAAGATTGCATCTCTGGAAAATGATTTAGAAAAGATAAGAGAAGAGTTCAATTCTATTTTTGAGCAAAGAAATTTTTTACAAGTTAAGTTAGAACACTCAAAAATAGATTTTGAAGTTTTAAAATTAGAGCTGGACAATAAATCTGAAGCTTTGCAAAAACACTTGATGAAAACACAGCTCTTAAAAATTTGAAAAATGAAACTTCAAAAAGGAATGTATACTACAAGAAAAATTCTGTGAATGCATTATCTAGATGCTATATTTGTAATAGAATTGGTCATTTATCATATGATTGCTTTAAGAAAAGAAACACATAGAAAATAAGAAAAATATGGGTTCCAAAAGGATCCTATATTGCAACTAACAATCAAGGACCCATCAAGGTATGGGTACCTATAAAGAAAAACTGAAAATCTGCCTTGTAGGTTGAGCTACACTTTAAGGAGACATGTTCAAGAGCTCAACTCAAGAAAAAGCAGCCTTGGTATATGGACAGTGGCTGCTCAAGGCACATGATAGGAGATGAAATGCTATTTGCATAGCTAGACAAGAAAAAGGGAGGAACCGTATCCTTTGGTGATCATTCAAAAGGTAGAATCCATGGCATAGGAACTGTTGGTAAGAACTTTCAAACTCAAATCAGTCATGTGTTATTGGTAAAAGGCTTGAAACATAATTTATTGAGCATTAGTCAATTGTGTGATGAAGAATTTAAAGTATGTTTTGATTCAAATAAGTGTGAAGTGATAGATATAAGCACTAATAAAGTCTTATTTATAGGAAGAAGATTAAAGAATATGTATGTTGTATTTCTTGAAGATCTTGAAATGAATTGTGAAATGTGTTTAGTGGCAAATGCTAAAAATGATAGTTGGTTATGGCATAGAAGATTAGGACATGTCAGCATGCATACTATGTCAAAATTAATTAAGAAAAATCTAGTTGTTGGACTGCCGGATATAAAATTTGAAAATGATAAAATATGTGATGCTTGCCAACTAGGAAAACAAGTTAGAACATCCTTTAAGACTAGGAAGATTGTGTCAACAACTAGACCTCTTGAATTACTGCACATTGATCTATTTGGTCCTATAAGTATAACTAGTCTATGAGGAAAATCTTATGGCTTTGTAATAGTTGATGACTACTCTAGGTACACTTGGGTTTATTTTCTTGCTCATAAGAATGATGCTCTGCCAGCATTTATAAGTCATTGTAGAAAAGTTGGGAATGAAAAAGGACTAGCCATAGTTAGTATTAGGAGTGATCATGGAAAAGAGTTTGAAAGCGATGAATTTGAGAAATTTTTCAATGAAAAGGGGTTGGATCATAATTTTTCTGCACCTAGAACACCCCAGCAAAATGGAGTTGTAGAGAGGAAAAAACGAATCTTAAAAGAAATGGCTAGAACTATGCTATGTGAGAATAACCTACCAAAACATTTTTAGGCTGAGGCAGTGAACACAGCAGCATAAATACTTAATAGAGTCTCAATTAGAGCCATGATATCAAAGACTCCATATGAACTTCACAAGGGTAGGAAACCAAATATTTCACATCTTAGGAGTTTTGGTTGTAAATGTTTTGTGTTAAACAATGGAAAACAGTCCTTAGGTAAGTTTGATGCAAAGAGAGATAAGGCAATATTTTTAGGATATGCATTAAACTCAAAGGCTTATAGAGTTTTCAATAAAAGAACTTTAACTGTTGAAGAATCAATCCATGTAGTTATTTATGAGTCCAATGCATTACAAAAAGAAATTCATGCTGATGATGACGATGTAGAGATCCTAGAAAAGCAAATGGAAAAAATGAGCTTAGACAACAATAAGCTCACCTAGAAGAGAAAATGAAACTCCACCTCTAAAAAATTTGCAAATAACAGAAATTCAATATAGTGATCTTCCAAAGAGTTGGAGATATGCAAAAGACCATCCACAAGAACAAATTACAGGTCATATTTCTCAAGGAGTTAAGACTAGGAGAGCAACAAGAGAGACTTGTGAGTTTTCAGCTTTCATATCTCAAATTGAGCCTAAGACATTTGAGGAAGCAGAAAAAGAGGAAAGTTGGATATTGGCCATGCAAGAGGAACTTGATCAATTCAAAAGAAACCGTGTGTGGTCATTAGTCTCTAGGCCTTTAAACCACCCTATTGTTGGAACAAAATGGGTGTTTAGAAATAAGGTAGATGAGCAAGGAAATGTAGTTAGAAATAAAGCTAGGTTAGTAGCTCAAGGATACAACCAAGAGGAAGGAATTGACTATAATGAAACATTTGCACCAGTTGTTAGGATTGAAGCCATAAGGTTGTTGCTTGCTTTTGCATGCTTCATGAATTTTAAATTGTACCAAATGGATGTAAAGAGTGCATTTTTAAATGGATTCATTCAAGAGGAAGTGTATGTTGAACAACCACCAGGATTTGAAGACTTTGAAAAACTAGATCATGTTTTCAAACTTCATAAAGCCTTGTATGGATTGAAACAAGCTCCTAGAGCTTGGTATGAGAGGCTTTCAAAATTTCTGGTTGAAAAAGGCTATGTTAGAGGCAGCATTAATACAACATTGTTTATCAAAATATACTTAAATGATTTAATTGTTGTTCAAATTTATGTGGATGACATTGTGTTTGGTGCAACCAATGAGGCTTTATGCAAGAATTTTGCCAAAGAGATGCAGGGTGAATTTAAGATGAGCATGATGGGTGAGCTGAAGTACTTTCTTGGCCTTCAAATCAAACAAAGTGATAAAGGAATCTTCATCAACCAAGAAAGATACACTCAAGACATGTCACGACCCGGTACTCCCCTCGAGTCCGTGACAACCGCAACGACGTTCCGATAGACATTCATCGCTCGAAATGCCAACCGAAACCTCGCAAGGCTTTAATATCAGTTTTTGCACCTCCCTTGTGAGCAACAGTTGTTAAGTATCATATTTTGAGAGATTATAAACTATTTCCAACTTAAATCAATAAAAAAATGATTTCTGTCTCACAGGGGCATTTCGATCATTTTTCCTCAAAAATCTCGAAACTAGCTAAAAATGTAGTATGCAAGTGAAAAACACATATTTCATAATCAAAAATAAATTTAGATATCTAAAACATTCATTTAAAGTGAAATTATAACTATTTGAATATAATAAAAATATTTAATAAAATATTCTATTTTCTTATAAAACAATATTTATAGAGTTATCAGTAAATAATTTTTGTAGCGTAAAAACTAAATAAATTCATA
>NC_030853.1:6397711-6475218 GCF_000208745.1 Theobroma cacao | reverse complement strand
TGGTTCTCGCTGCTGCGAGAATGAAGTTCGCTGCAGCGAGAAACTTTCTGTCCATTTTGCTAACTTGTGGGTTTTTGCCATATTTCTCATTTCTTTGGTACCATAGTTGAGCATGGATTTTTGTAAAGTGATTTACTCATGTGGGGTTTACATCAGGGGTTTAAAGGAGCTAAAACAATTGCATGGTTTTGAGAAAATGAATGCATCATGATTTCGATAAACATTCCTTATGGTATGCTTGTTCCCATCTTGTTCACTCACTAAGTATTGTACTCACATTTTATTAAAAAAAATTCATGTTTTCAAATCAGGTGACTGTTGGACCTTAGATCGAGGAGTCCCCGTAGTGCATCTCTTGGGTATGTGTCTGGCATTCGATAGTAATCCTTTTTATTGTAAATGTCTCCGCTGGAAGTCATGGGTCCTTTTGTAGTGTGAATACAATCTAACAATGTGAATATGTGCATGCAATGTAAATTGCTAAATACATGACTGGTATAGTGCATGTATATTATTATCGATAATGCCATTGTGTTTTGGCTATGTTCACACCCGGGAAAAGGTGTGTGTGTGTGTGTATGCATGATATGATAAATTTGTTAAGCAAAGGTAAATGGATAGGCTTGCTTGGGCTTAGTGAGCTATGCTCATTGAGCTCATGCACCGGTCATGGCCCGAGAAATTGGATCATGACAGATACCTTGGTCGAGGGCTATCCCAACCGAGATTGCCAAGGCTGTTAAAAAGTTATGTACGCATAAATCGTGTTTTTATTTTGAAAACATAACCGTTCCTTGACGTTGGCTAAGTTCACCCTCACGTGGTGGTTTGGCGTGAAGTGAACTCTAAAAGTGTACCTCGAGAGTTACCCTACACGCCTTTTCAACTGAAGTAAGAATTTAATAGGGGTACCGTGCCCCTCTAATAGGCTGATCCACGGAAACCCGTCCATTGCAACGACTAATCAATAACCCACCAATTCAATAAAATTTAACAGCATGACATGACAATTTTATCATTATCCAGCCTATCAAGCCAAACAACAGTTTATACATTTACAACACAAATACCAATTCAGCCATTCATGCCAATATTGCCATAAGCCAATCAATTAGAACCATAAATTCACAATTCATTAAATGGTCTCCAATTACTCTATTTTCAAAGCCATCATTCAATTTCAAGATAATTTATAAAATCATTTCATTTAAACACATTTTGTTTATAAAACATAAAGATTTACCATTTAAACTCATTTTCCATAAAATCACAAAATTGGATAAAAACCACTTTAGATAATTAAGACGATAGTACGGTTACTCACTATTTCGGGAGTTGAATTCCAAGTACTTCGATTCTTGATCCTCGGGTACTATCTCTTTACTTTTGCCAGAATGCTCACCACCTAGACATAATGCACAATAAGGCATTTACTACATTGTGCTAAATTGTTATAAAACCAATTCAGGCTTTATACTAATGTATGAAATGGGATGCAAATTGTTCGAACTATCATATAAACACGGTGTTCTACACAAATTCAATTGTGTACCTAAATAAAACGGTATTGGCCTAATTCGATCTATTTCTCGATTAATTGGCCAATATGTACAATTTAACTCCAAATAAATTTCATTTTTCTCCCAATACTCTAAATCATCAAACACAAGTCAAATAGCATAAAATCTAGCAAAATCATTTTCACATTTTCTCTTGGAAAATTCGGCCATGGTGGGTGCATCAATACTATGATTTTTCCTACTTGATTTTCTCACCATAATTCATCATTTCCTAACCAATTCACTTGAAATAAAATCAAAATCATCATCCACACTCTACATGAAAAATGTGGCTAATGAAGAATCCATGAAGAACATGTGATTTTTCTTACTTGTTTTCTTTCCAAACATGATAAATCAACTATAAACACTAAAATATCTCAAAATCTAACCCAATAAATCATCAAATCTTCTCTCTCTAAATTCGGTCAGCCATGAATCCTTCATGATATCTTGTTATTCAACCATGGAAAATGCAAAATAATGCATGGGAAAGGTAGATCACAAGTCAAAATCAAGAAATTTTACCTTTGATTGCTTGATGACTTGAATTTTCACACTTTTCCCTTGAATTTTTCCATCTAGGGTTTGTGTTCTTCTTTTCTTCCTTTGTTCTTACTTTGGCCGGCCATATGAAGAGAAATGGGCTGATTTTATGCTGATTTTTAAGCCAAAAAAATAAATGGATATAAATTTGACAGATGTCCCCATTCCATTGGTCTATGTGTCATACTTAGCCATTAAGCAATCTCTTTCCACCACTTAAATTTTCTCAATTATCCATGATAATATTGGGTAAAATTCATGTGCTGGACAAGTGTTGGGTGGTGTAAAATTACAATTTTGCCCTTGGGCAACAAAATGACTATTTTACCCCTATGCTCGAAAAAATGCCGAAATTAAAATTTTTCACTTCACAATCTCAAATTATGCTCTAAATAGTCAATCTTGATCAAAAACTTCTTCCAACGTTCCAATTTTAACCTCAGGTGGCAAAATGACCATTTTACCCCTAGGTCATGAAAATTTCAATTTGACTCCAAATCGGTCTTCGAACTCCGAATCACCATTTTAAGTCATTCTGGGTTTTTAAAATTCTCAATTTCATCTTAAATTTTCTATTTGGACTAGTTCGAGGCTTAATTCAACTTAATTGTACCATGTGGTACAATACCGTCCTTTAACGATTTCCAAGGTACCCAAGTAAGCAAACATGTATTCTTATGTAGGAATGGCATAATAAACATATTGTAGAGCTGGGCTTGATAAGACATGCTCAAAAAGTTTGATATGCTAAAGCTAAAATCAATTTATACACCAATGAGTCCATCCACCAAACTTGATTTAGATGAAAAAGGAAAGGATGTTGATCAAAAGCTCTATAGAGGTATGATCGGATCATTATTCTATTTAATAGCAAGCAAACCAGATATTCAGATTAGTGTGTGTTTGTGTGCTAGATTTCAATTACAGCCTAAAGAATCACACTTAACTACTGTTAAGAGAATTTTTAGATGCCTCTTAGAAACACAAACCTTAGGAATATGGTACTCTAGAGAATCATTATTTAATCTTGTAGGTTATTTGGATGCAGACTTTGCAGGAAGCAAAACCGATAGAAATATCACTAATGGAACATGCCAATTTCTAGGACGTATGCTAGTATCCTGGTCAAGTAAGAAACAAAATTCTGTAGCACTCTCCACGGTTGAAGCAGAGTATATTTCCTTAGGTAGTTGTTGTGCTCAGATTTTGTGGATCAAACAACAACTACGAGATTTTGGAATAATAGTAAATAATGTACCAATATTTTGTCATAACACAAGTGCAATCAATATATCAAAAAATCTTGTGCAGCATTCTAGGACTAAGCATATTGAGATTAGGCACCACTTTGTTAGAGATCATGTAATGAAAGGTGACATTAAAATTGAATTTGTCAACAGTCTACATTAACTAGCTGATATATTCACAAAACCCCTGAACGAGGAAAGATTTTGTGAGATTAGGAGAAATTTAGGGATGGTTAGTTTGCAGGAGATTTAAAGAAAGATTCTGAAATTTTCACAAAGGACAGTAGGCACATAGTTGACTAAGAGAAGTCTTTGTCAACTAAAAGCATTATGTCTCATTAAATAATAAGACTCCGTTAAGTCAAAGGCATGAAGAATAAAATAATGAAAAGAAACTGCCTACCGGGAAATAAAATAAAGGAGAAAACTGCCCAAACCAAAAATAAAAATTAGAAGGTAATTTTTGAATTTTGAAAGGGAGTTACCAATAGCACTTAAAGAGGGGGAGTCAGACAGTTTATTTTTTGGGATTAAACTGATCTCAACCTATTTTCTTTACACTCTCTCTCTGCTGAAACTAACGCCTGAAATTGAAACCCTCACCTCTTAACCATTCGAAACCTTGAGTCCAAAATCATCCAAACCAAATGATGAAATCAGGAAAATCTCAAGAACTTCTGGAGAAGAAGAAAGGCAAACGGCCAATGGAAGAAAGTCTACAAGCTGAAATACTAAAGAAAAAGAAGAGGATTGAGTCGAGATCTGTAAGTAAAAAATCTGGAAAATCGAAGAGCCACCAAATTTGAAAAGAAGAAAGAAAAGAGCAAATCGCACAAGAAAGGTACTACTTCATCTTCTAAATTCATAAATAAAGTACATGAAGAGAGATTTAGGAAAATAGAGAATGCACCTATCACTTGTGGAAAACACATTGACTGGGAAAGCTTTAATGAAATGCCTAAAATCCTGACAAGCTTATTAGATTATTTTGAAGAGTTAAAATTGAAGGAGTTCAGCACATTTAAAAACCGATCATACAGTGCTGGTTTAGTTAAAGAATTCTATTCGAGTATAGTTGTTGACAAGGATGAACTGGAAGATCTTGATGATTATTCTGATGAGGGTCTGAATGTGTTTTTGAATGGGAAAGAATTTACTGTCACTGTTGCAGATTTAAGAGAACTTCTTAAAATAGAGTATGACGAGGGAGAATTTGAATTCCCTGAGAATTATAACCCTTCATCCCTGTGGGAAGTTATCACAGGGAAGAGAGAAAAGCACTCCTCCAAGAGTAATATCGGGCTTATTACAAGTCCTAAAATAAGGATTCTGCATTACTTTGTTGTTGCCAATATTCATGGCAGGAGTGGAAGCTTAAGTTACATTCTCCTCCAGGATTTATGGTTAATGGAACATGCATTTAATGGTGTTCCACTTAATTTGGGCAAATTTATGATTGAGAGAATGAGAGGAGCATGCAGACTAGAGAAGATAAATTTGCCTTATGGAAATATCATCACTTCTCTGGTGCAGAAGAAAGGAATTTAGAGTTCTAGATATGAGGCAGACAAGGTCAAAACCAAAGACCAAGCCATTTATCTAGGTAGCTTGCCTAAAATGGGGTACAAACTTGATGGAGAAAGATACATTAAAACCCCCAAGGCTGGTCTAGGAAAAGAATCCTCCTTACCTGCTCAACCACAAGCAGCACCATCTCTATTCTCAAATGAAATGATCTTTAATCTGCTAATGAGAATTGATAGATAGCTCACAGACCAAGGAGCAAAAATTGAGAAAATTGAGGAGAAAGTGACAGAACTGGAAAAAGTACTGAAAAAGAAAGGGAAAATGCCCTCAAAACCAATTGCTGCAGACAACTCTGCAACTCCTAACTTGGCTCCAGCAGGATTAGAAGCTGAGGACTCTACTTTCCAGGCTGAAGGTCATGAACTTGAGGTGGAACAACCAAGAAATTCCCCATCACTTGAGCCTCAGGACAAAGAAGAATTAGTATAAAGAACTAAGGTGCTAGGGTCACTGGATGAAACTCCTCTGCCTCAACCTGAGCCTCAAGAAAAGCAGTCTTCTTCCCCCAACTCAGAAGAAGTATCTATCATGGATATCTTCCATCAAATGATTAGAGAAGAGCAAGTTGGAAAAGAAGCTATTATAGTACAAGCAAGAAAGTCCACTGCAGAAGGGCAATCAGGGAAAAGAAAAGAAAAAGTTATTGAAGAACCACAGATAAAGTCCAAACCACCAAGCAAGGGCAAGAAAACAATGGCAACTAAAACAAAGTTCATCAAAAGGAGGAATCATCCAAATTGGCTGAGAAGGCCAAGCCAACAACAATCTCTCTCTTCAAAACCCTCTTGAGATTTCATCCCTTAAACAATCCCCTGAAAAATCACCACCTCAACCCTTTCCTCAACCTGAACCCTCTCCTAAACCCTTGAATGTGAAATATTTCACTGATGATGAATCCTCTCCCTCATCCTCTTCAGAAGAAGAATTTTGATGATGACAAAAAGAGGGAGAAGTATGGCAGGGACCTTAGGGGAGAAATTATGGAAAGATTAAGGGAAAGATAGGAAGTAGAAACTATCTAGGGGCAGTTTCAGAACATTAATTGTTATTTTTTGGTTATCTACTGTTTGTGCCTTGTTGACAATTGAACACTTGAATTTAACCTTAATGTTTATGTTTTTTGTGTGTAAAATGGGATGCTAATATGTTTATGTTATTTGGTTGTTGATGATTGAATATCTGATGATGTCTTACTGTCTATGGTATTTTGACTGTTGCTGATAAAAATCTGGTGCTGAATTGATATTGGGATATTATGCTGATGATTGATTTCTGTCATGATATCATGAATGGAAAATGTTTGTGGATATATGTGGATGCAAACTATACTACATCTTATGAATAATTAATGGCAAAAACAAAATCTAGAAACAATATATTGTTGACAGACACTGTTGAAATATTGATGATAATCTGTCAACATTCATCTGCTGTAAATCACTTTATATTTCTGCATATATATATATATATATATATTATGAATGAAAAATCTCACTTTTTGTATAACATGAATAAAATTTTTGGGATGAATAAGTAAAATAAGCACACACTAAGGGGAAGCACACACTTAGGGGGAGCAATCCTCCAATTTCTACAGGATTAAAAAGACTAAAAAGACATTGTGCTGTTAATCAAGGAATATTTTGTCATCATAAAAAAGGGGGAGATTGTTGGCTCCATTAGTTTTTGATGATAATAAAACATTCCCATTTCATTTGTGTCTAATATCCTTACTTAAGTGTGCAAGACAAGAATAGTATGTTAATGCCAAATAAATTACTCAAAGAGGATATATTAAAAGTTATATGAAGAAGGAAGTTACAATTAATCAATAAGACAGAAGCCCCTTAGTCGAATAACAAAGAGTTAGTCAACTAAAATTCAAATTGGAAGTTGGTGGGTTCAAGAGCATTGAGAGACAGAACCAACTTAGTCGACCAAGAAGTAAGTTAGTCGACTAAGTGCACACTAGCAGAATTGCCAGAAATTGGGAACAGAAGATAGAGACGACTTAGTCGACTAAGATATCAGTTAGTCGACTAAGAGCATTCTGTCTACAATTTTGAAGTATGCACTAAAAGACAGATTAAAGGCCAAATTAGCTACCAAACTGTTTCCAACAGTCAAAAACTGCCTAACTCCCATCAGAGCTGATTTTTCAAGTATAAAAAGGACTTCCAACAACTAGAAACTAGTTTTGGAAAGGCTTCCAAGCAAAAAGAGCTCAAAAATCAACAAAAATCTCTCTGCATTTTACTGCACTCAACGCCCATCTTTGTAGTTGTGTTTTGCACTTCAACTTGTACCACTTAGATCAACTTTGTGATCATAGGTACACTTTTATTTCATTTCTCTTTGTATTCATAGAGTGAGCGATTCACTCTAAGTAATTGATTCAAGCTTGGATTGCTTGATCTAGTATATAGGTTCTAAGTTGTTGGGTTTTGGTTGAGCCTGTGAAAAACCATTGTGAAAGGTTGTGGTTGAGCCTTTGAAAAACCACTTTAGGTTTTAGTTGATCCCGGTAAAAACTATTGTGAAAGGTTTTGGCTAAGCCTAGTAAAAGCCATTGTAAAGCTTGGTGAAAGCTTGTGAATTTCACTGGTTCATAGTGGATTGATTTGGAAAATCCTTGGTTGAACAATCGAGGTAATGGATGTAGGTCTTAGACCGAACCACTATAAATTGTTGCGGATTATCTACTTTGTTTTTATTTTCATTGCTTTTTAAATTAGTTCATCATCTTGCCAAGAGCCAAAAAGTGCTATTCACCCCCCCCCCCCTTAGCACATTTATTTGGGACCAACAGTTAATGCCATCGTGTGCACCCCCACATCGCGCACAAGCAATATCATCATCAGTGTGTGCACTCACATAACACACCACTATCATTGTCATGTGCACTTCCACACCGCACACACACAGTCACAATTATCACCAAATAGTGCCATTCAATGTATAACATACACATCAACATAATGTAGAAACACATGAATTCATTAATATTTCACAACATACAAACGTTTCATCAAGGGCTTGTCCCCTTGCAAATTTTAAAGAAAAACCAACAAAATATTTGCAAGTGGTTCAATCAAGTAAATAATCATTTATTCCAAAACATTTTCATGCAAGTTCACTCACCTTCATGCCACCTTACAAAACTAGAGCCCACAAAGTCTTAATCCAGGTAATCCCGAAATACCGTTAAAACCTATATTTACCAATAAGCCATAACAACCTCCATCAAGTCATAATTTGAATTTAACAATTCTAATAAATATACACTATACAATCTACACTCTAACCCAACTTTTAACCTAGAATTCTAGTCTAATTCACAAACCCATTAAACTAATTGTTCAAGTTTGAAGTTTCCTTACCTTGGTGCTTGAAGGTATAAAGACCAACCAAACCTAGCAAATTTCAAGGAGAGGAAATTTGAAGAAACTTAGAAAATAAAGTCTAAAAATTACAAACCCATAAATTCAAAAATTCAAAGGTTGAAAATATATACCTTTTAGCCTTAAAAATGAAGATATGAAGTCAAAAATCCAAGTGTTGTTGAAAGTGGAGTAGAAATAGAAAACAAAAGAAAGGAAGAGAGATTTTTTTTCTCTCTCCTAGGGTTTAGATGTGCTGAAAATTGGGGTTAGAAGCTGTAAGTTTGATGCCCAAGAAGTTAGGAGAAGAAATGAGCAAGAAAAGAAAAGGAAAGGAAGAAAACAAGGAAAAGAAAATGAAAATCTTGAATTTTTTGGGGGAAGAACAAAAATGGCATTGGGAGGAGATGGAGGAAGATGATGCCTTGGACACTATGGCCAGCCATGAGATAAAGATGGAGAATCAAAGCTTTGACCAAGCTTTATGGAGAATTACCGTTTTGCTCTCCAAAGTTTTCACCCTTTTTAATTGTATCCTTCCACAATCATTTAATTCCAATTTCTTTCCATTTTTCTTCCTTAACACTTGTACCAATAAAATATCAAATTTATGATTCAACGCGTAACACCATAATATTTGAATATTTACTTACCCGCACTA
Organism: Theobroma cacao; assembly: GCF_000208745.1. Lineage (NCBI taxonomy): Eukaryota > Viridiplantae > Streptophyta > Magnoliopsida > Malvales > Malvaceae > Theobroma > Theobroma cacao. The sequence continues at coordinate 6,466,238 of NC_030853.1, read as the reverse complement.
GCTTTATTTAATAAAGACACGCATGCCCCATTAACATCATTTTTCTCTAAAATTTTCTCGTCCTTCTTCTCCCCCACTTAGATTGACCATATATTTCTCCTTCATGAAAAATTTTGACACTAAATAAAATATTAATATTTTAATATTATTTTATTAATAAAATATTATTTTATTATAAAATTTTCCACTAGCCTTCTGGGGCTCCAAAACATCTTACTTTGCCCCAATTTACATCCGATCACCTTTTATCTAGCAAATTTTTCCTCGATAGAAATATTATTATTTTTTTATTATTTCTCCGCGTGCGAAATATTTTATCTTAAAATACTCTTTTCACCCATCTCCATCCTTTGACACTTAAATTAGCATCCATTAACCTTTTTCTAGTTGATAAGGTCATATTGACTTCTATACGAGGGTACTGAGTGTCACAAGAACTCACACTTGAAGAACTTGGCATATAATCGGTGTGCTTCAATGTTTGTAGCACAATCCTCAAATGCTGCTCATGTTCCTCCCGACTTCTTGAATACACTAAGATATTATCGATGAACATGATCACAAACTTATCCAAATATGGTCTAAATATCTTGTTCATCATATCCATAAAAGTTGCAAGAGCATTAGTCAATCTAAATGACATAACAAAAAACTCATAATGACCATACCTCGTGTGAAATGCAGTCTTGAGTATGTTTACACCTCTAATCCTCAACTAATGATACCCTAATCATAGATTAATCTTAGAGAAACACTTAGCTCCTTGCAATACGTGGGAAGGGATACTTGTTTTTGACGGTCACTTTATTCAACTGCTTGTAATCAATACAAAGCCTTATTGATCCATCTTTCTTCGTTACAAACAATACCGGTGCATCCCAAGGTGAGACATTAAGGCGAATGAAGCCCTTGTCCAATAAGTCCTCTCAACTGATCCTTGAGCTCTTTCAGCTCGACCGATGCCATCCGATATGGTGGTATAGAAATCAGACTCGTGTCCTGTGTCAAGTCTATGTAAAATTTTATCTCCCGCTCTAATGATAATCTAGGTAATTCTTCCAAGAATACATCTATGAACTCCTTCACAATAGGCACATCTGCCACATTAACTAGCTCTACTTGGGTATCTATCACCATGACCAAGAATCCTTGACATCCATGTCTCATCAAGTGATTAGCAGTTATAGCCAATATCATGCTACTTGAGACCATGCTGCGATTTCCCTGTATATAAAAGGATGTTTCTCTAAGATAATCGAATCTAACCCTCTTCTGGTGACAATCCACACTAGTATAGTTGGGAGATAACCAATCCATCCCAAGAATCACATCAAACTCCACCATGTCCATCAGCACTAGATTTGCCTGGGTGTCCTTCTCCTTAACTCGAACCACGTAATCTCTATACTCATGTTTAGCAACAGCCACCTCTCTTAAGGCGGTGGAAACTTCCAAGTCTTGCTCCCTCTTAGAGTGATCAATACCCAATCTAAATGCAAAGTGTGGTGATATAAAAGAAAATGTAGCACCAAAGTCATACAATACATATGCATCAATAGAGAAAATGGGTAATATATTTGCAACTACTGTATCAGATGCTTGCACATCCTGCTGAGTCATAGCATAAACTTTGGCCTATCCACGACCAGCAGCACCCTGTGCTCCAAATCCAGATCTTAAAGCTCTACCTTAAGTAACTGTATTAGTGTCTTTGCCTCTACCTCCTCCAGTGCCACTGATAAGTTGTGCAGCAATAGGCGGAGGTGGTAAAGTTGCCTATGTATGCCCTTGTGTATCTCCTTGAGAGGAATGACTAGTAAGGCACTCTCTAGTGAAATGTCTCGATTGTCCACAAGTGTAACTTAAGATGGAACCTTGCATGCATTGACCTTTATGCTTCTTACCGAAAGTGGAACATGAAAAGAGAGGAGGATGACTCTGCCTAGCACTCTGCTAACCTTGAGGTGAAATCACTCCACTGACTCCATCTCTCTCAGTATCTTTTCCCTAATGGGATCCTTGTGAACTTCCTCTTGACCCAACACCATCAAATTTGAAATATTCATCATTGAAAAAAAAAATACTTATTAATGCATTCTTTTCAATGAAAAAAATATTCTCAAACTATTGGAAAAATAAAGAATTTGATAAAAATAGACTTTTTACCTCAGTAAAGAATTTTATGGTTTACGAGGCAAATACAGCATCATATTTCCAAACCTTCAAACCAAAATTTTTTGGGTTTTTTATTCTAATTAAAGTTTTGGAGGGAACCATAACGAGATTTTTTATTTAAAAAAGAATTTACCTAAATTAAAAAATAAGGTAAAATATCCTGTTCTCCTTAAATTTTGATCATAATTCTAACTCAGGTCTATTAGTATTTGAAATGAACAATCTACCCCAAAAGATTATTTTTTGCTAGATGCATAAATCTAACCGTTAGTCAACCATTAATGTTTTTGCTAGTCTGATGACGTGGCAATATTTCTCAAACAATTTTACTTTTCATTAATTTTAAAAATTATCATGCTATATAAATAATAATTTTTCGTTTTTAAAATTTCTCTCCTACTCAAAAAAAAATTCTCTTTACCCTAACTCTTGCCAACTGACCTCCTTGTAATCAGATCTAGCTGTAGAATATCAAATCTGACGAAATCTCCTTATAAGAAACGCGAGCTAGCCATGTTCCCCCTCCCCCAAATGAGGGTCAAGATCACACTCCCCTAAAGGGGCACTGACCGGAGGGGAGTGTGGCCTCAAATCATGCTTCCTTGAGGTCGACGCTCCTTTCGTGCTCCCCTCCCCCAAGGGAGCACAATATGGGGGAACGCGACCCAAGGTAACACACCCAGATCACGCTCTCTTAAGGAGATCGAATCGATAGGTGACTGACCAACAAAAAGGAACATCGGTCGATCTAAGAGAAAAATAGTGAAAAGGAGGAGAAAAATTGCTTGTTATACATTTTACAATCATTTCAAATATTAATAAACTCACAAGAAAATATAATTAAAATTTTAAAAAATAAGATATTTTACCTTTAAAAATAATACAAAAATAGTTGTATCTTAAAATATTTATATAATATTAAATCTATCAATCAACTATTTATAATCAAAGTATCAAAAACATCATTTTGACACAAGATGAATCAAAATGTCTTTGTAGAAGTTTCGTACCGACTTTGAATTTTACCCTTTAAATTTTGCCATGGCCCGCACTGTTTGAAACAATCATTTTACTTACGAATAGCAAAACAATTTTTTTTATATAACTTAAAATGTTATCATGCTTTAAATAGAGAAACTGAAAAAGATACCGAAAAGATTAGTATACATGTCAGCTGCCAAATAATGCCGACAAGTGCATCCTTCAATCCAGCTAGCTTGACTACAGAGTAAAAGTTCATAATAAAGTTTTTTTCTGATTTGCAGGTGCAACATGAATACCTAGATGCACTATTTCCAAGTAGAACCACCTAGCCTAATCACCTCTTCGCCACTGTTGTCCCTCCTAGGTACCCTTTCAAAGCCATCCCCTTTTTGATCACTTAAATCACCGTACAGATCCTTAAGCTTCGCCAAATTGCTGGATGCAGATGTCTTCTCCTTGCTTCCCTCTTTCGGTGGACTTGAATGACGATCAAAATGACTATTGCCGGCTTGCAAACTTCGACTTCTGCTCCTGCTTCGACTCCTGCTGCGAGTTCGGCTTCTGCTCCTATGAGAGCTAGCTACTCTATAATGCCTGTTATCATCACGTAACTCTTCATAGTCCCTTTTATCTGAGTACCTTGACCTTCGATTGTAATCATGCGTTCGCTCCCTATCCCTCTCCTTGTCCTTGGCTCTTTCTCTATCCCAATCCCTGTCCCTGTTCCTATCCTTATTCCTATCCCTATGCCGATCCCTGTTCCTATCCCTATCCCTACCCCGATCTCTGTTCCTATCCCGATCACGATCCCTGTCCCTTTCCCTTTCTCTTTCCCTATCTCGATCCCAATCCCTGTCCTTCTCAGAATATTCCCTGTCAGAATATTCACGACTCTGGCTGCGACGGTGGCTGGGAGATCTTTTTAAATCATCACTGCCAGATCTGTCATAAGGTGGTGGTGGGAGGCTGCGACGCACAGGAGATGAGTCCCTGGTTGAAGCACGATGGGGGGCACGCTGACCGAAAGAGACAGAAAGTGCAGCTTTCACTGATGGCGGCCGGCGAGCAGTGTCATCAGATCCATGACGGTTAGAATCCCCAGTTGCACCAGACGGTTTAGTAGGCAGCTTCATCTTCTCAAGATTGGATACAACTTGCCGCAACACAGGTACAGGGATTCGGGGGAAAAGGGTGTCAAAGTAGTACTGCAACGAGAACATCAGAGTGTCAACTCTTTTCCCTCTATGAAAACAAACAAAAATGAAAAACATGACGGGGTCAACATGAAGTCAGTAGACAAATCAGCAAATGTTGTTCATCCTTGACAAAAAATTCAAGCCAAATGACCTAAAGGAAGTCTCACCAATAACCTGGTATTCAACTCAACCAAAGAAACGAAATTCTAAAAATTCTGGGAGCTTACAATAGTAAATTTAAATAGTAACAATCTAAATGATGACTTTCTGTTAAGTATCAGACCCTATACAGTAGGAACTTCTAGGCTGTGCTTCAAGTTCCAATCCAAGATGAGTCAAAGAAGAGCATGCATTCGGCCTGCATTACGGCTGCAAACCAATGAAATGCATTGAAAATAAAAAGTAACAGAAAAAACTTCAGAAAGAGGGATACATTGACGAAGGGACCAAGAAAGAGTACCTTCTTTGAACATACTACTGAAAGTATAATTGCAGATAGAGCAAAAATCTGATTGTCCAGAAATTCTTTGCAAATTCAGTATGCAAAATAGCTTAAAGGTCATCTTGTATTTAAGTACTTCATTACAAGATGATGCATGAACTATTCAGACTAATTATGTTCCGAACTATTGCTTCTCAAATGTAGTTTCTTCAAATATCAGCCCAAATTTCTTCCACAACCTTGAAATAGACTTCAAATGGTTTTGGCAAAAATCATTACAGACTTAACACAAAATGCGACTTGTGTACTATGTTATGTAGCTTTAATAATTAGTTAACCAACTCTATTCATTTCACAAACGAAATCCCATCTGAGCCATCCACAGAAGCTTTTTAGACAAACATTAACGTACTCATTCTCATCAGATAAGGAATTGCTCAGATGTGTCTCATCTTAGGTAGGTATATTTCAAAAATCTAGAATCATGAGAGAAGAAAACCATTTTTTTCATAGCTGCAAATAGAAAATATTAAATGCAATCTCTGACTGATTTATTCCTTGATCACAAACATCAAGTCTATCACCTGCCCTCATACGCCACATAACTATCATAAAGCAAAATGCAGATTTTAATGAGCCACCCCAGAATCAACACTTACTTTTATTGATGCTATGCTTTCAATTTTTCAGTTGATCAAAATGTTATTAAATGGTCAACAATTTATCACTACACAAGGGGTGCAAATTGACATGTGAACAGCAAGATTATTTTTGGAAACATAAAGCATATCGAATGTTCGTTCCCACTGACCTGTCCAAGAAGCAAATCACGCACGTATACACCCATTGTAGTCATTCGTCCATTGGATCCAGGGGAGAATTCCTGAAATAGGAAACCATTATTTCATCTTATGCCCAAAACAGAAACTAAGTTCTGTACATTAAAATCAAGAAAAAAGCAAAGTAGAATAAAAACGGATCATCATTCCTAAAAAATTTTATACATAACCCGAATAAGGCTTTGAACTTCACGAAAAAAGGAATACACCTTTATCTTTTAATTGCATGAAAATGAGGTTATAAACACTTATTACCTTGTACTTTTATAACCATTGAATTTGAAAATGAGTGAAATTGAGTTCGAAAGAGATAACAGGACATTAAACCATGATATCTTTGCATTGCTAGCAGCCAAAAAATATATTTTTAAACAACAAAAACATGAGATGAACCAAAAATATATATTTTATATTTTTTAAACTAGCAAAGCAACCCTAAAATCATTTCTCACAAAAACAAATTCAAAAAACAATTGAATAAAATTTGTCCGTTCTATACTAAAAACAATCCACATCAGCATCATGGATATCAGATCTCGACCAAGCCAGGTCTGGCAATGTAGGCAAGATTTGATGAGCAAGACTCCAATTTTGCGAAGGGGCTTATATGAGGCCAACAATCTTGTCAGTGTGGAAGAGAACAAGCATGGAAGACAAAGGTAGAGAAGAAAGAAGAGAAAAAAAACAAAAACTAAAACAACAAAACTTTTTTTAGTATAAAAGGAAAAAATCTTATTCAATGATTTTTTTGTAAGAAATGGTTTAAGGGGTTTTTTTTTTTTCAGGTAAGCAAATGAAGCAATATATTTTCGCTCAACCTTATGTTTTTGCTGTTTAAATAAAATCTTTTGGCTGCTAGCAAAGCAAATATAACATAGATTAATGTCCCATTCGAATAAAAGGAAAAGCCCTAATCTACCAGACATATAGAACTTTTCCCTTCCCCCTAAAGTGCAAAGTCTATGTAATAGAGCCAAAGATAAATAGCAGATGACTAACGTATGAACCAAAAGTAAACCCCACTAAACAAAATGTAACACAAGATGATCTCAGTACAAACAAAGCAAAAACTATGGAGCTTTATGGGAAGGAAAGGCTTTTGTAATTCTTTCTTTAAAGACACCAGTGAAAGTAGATAAATTATGAGGCAGAAGTAAGCATCATTCTATGGCCAGACTCAGCATCTTTTGAGGCAAAAAAAAGTTTCCTAACCTAAAGGAAATATACAAACATCCACAAAAAATTGACCCACAATCTCACATACCAAACTGATGTAGACCATATAGTACTTAGACAGATTTACCATATTACTATATTTAAGGCGCCACAAAACATTTAGGCAGCCAAAATTTCTAGTTACCTCTTCATCTTTGATGTAAGGTTCAAACCAAGTCCATAAAGTCTTTGGATCTGCAGCATATCTCAAGTAGAGAAATCCAATCTGCAACCAAAATTTTAAGCCATCAATTATATGCATACTGGCTCAAAGCAGAATATCAACCATATAATAGAATATAAATTGTACAAAAAACCAGCAAAAATGAAGAATGAGTACAAATTTTTATGCTTAATTTCAAGAAACCAGAAAGCAAGGCATTCTTAACCTGCAGGAATAGTCCACACAATATGAGTAAATTAGTATAGTTGCAACAAGAAATGCTGATCCACTATTTCACAGAACCTTGACTGAGAAATCAATAATAGGAAGCAGCAAAACTAAGCAAGATAAAGCAACGACAATATACTGGAGTGAAGGGTAAAACAAGCATCAGAAAAGAAATGAATAAATAAAACCTAAGACTTGGTATATAGTTTCTAAGAGACAAAATTAGGAGCTAGTAAACACAAGAGTTTGCAATCCTACACAGTCTCCAACCCTGGCCTTAGCAATATGGGGATAGAATCTTGTTCCTACGTTCATATAAACTCTAAATCCATAGCTATAGTAGATGAAACATACTAACCAAAATGGAAGAACAGTGCAAACTGACTCAACATAAAATGTTGATCTACCATTAACAGAAAAAGAGACTCATCAAACCTTGATATTGTAGGCATCTGCTAAACATAGCAAGGTACTATGATGTGGGTCAGCAAACTCTCAGCAACTCAAAGAAACAAGGACACCTCAACCTTTATTTGTAGAAATCTGCTAGGTAAAAGAATAAAATTATAACGCTCATATATTTACTTTCATACTTTTATACCGATACAACGAAAATAGGCAATCATGGTCGGGTACACCACTCTAATAAACAAGAACTTTCACAACAATACTAATTAATTATAATATCTATCACAAATGTGAATTTCTATTAAAAAAAGTCAAAAATTTTAGCCGCATTACATCAAAGATCAAAATATATTAAGAAATATAGAATAATGGAGAAAAAAGAGTATCCAGCTTGCTGAAGATAGATTGATAAGATATCTATTGTTTCCGCTGAGAACAATTTCACCAAGGTTGAAGAACAAATAAGAAAGATATAAAAGGAGAGTTCCACTTACGGCTCTAATGTAAGGAGAATCGGGATGCTTCAACAGCCCATGCATTTGTTTGACAGTAAGCTTCATGGTAAAAAACTTGTAAAGAAGGCAGAATGCAGTCGAAGGACCACGACAGTTCCCGGTCATCCATGGCTCAACATGATCAACTTGATTGTAAATTTCATCAATGACTTCATGGTATGTCTTTAACCGGTAAAGCTCTTTGAAATAATCAGAAGACAGTATATTCATACACAGCACCTTTTCTAATAATGAATTAATCGGTTTGCCACATGTCTGTATCTCCATATCGATATCTCACTGTCAACAGTACCCCAAACAAAGTGTCATAACCTTATTCCACTCAAAATAACATCATCTGATTTTTGAAAGAAAAAAGTCAGATTTAGAACCAGAAAAGCCCATTTTAACTTATTAAAAAGAATTAAATTAACAATCTTTTAGTATTTCCGGTTGTCACAAAACGAAACCTCGAAATTATTCCACATACAATAACCGTACCTAATCCAATATTTATCATTAAATTAAAACAACAGAAGAAAGAGAAAGAAAAAAGGAAAGCTTGAATCAAAACCCTAAAAAGTATGACACGAAAAAGCGAATCCTTTACTTAACAAAAATAGGCATCCTAGGGCAGAATCGATCAATTAATTAATCAAATTAATGACGAAGCTAAAGCGAAGCAGTAGATAGATTCAACAGAAAGATGTATAAACGGAAACAGAAAACCTAAAGTGCCAAAAACAAGGGAGAAGAATTGAGAAACGCACCACCAAAAATCTTGATAGAACGGTCATCTAATGAATCGAATGGGAGACGAATAAATAAATAAACAAACCCTAACTCGACGAAAGGTTATCTCTTCGGTAATCCACCTTTCCAACGCGAACGCCAATCATGCGTACCAATATTACGCCTTTTTCATTAGTAGGAAGAATACCCGTGCTACGTAGCGGGTAGACCCTGGAGCTGCTCGTCAGGCCCGTGGGCTTAGTGCAGTTCGGGCTGGGGTTTGATAAGAATTCTGAGACGAGATTCGATTTGAGATTACTATAATGCGTAAATTTTGTTTACACTGGAAATGTATATTAATAAATTATATTATATAATAATAATTAATACGTGCATTTTGAAATTGAAAATTGACACTGTTTCAATTGAAAACTAATGGTGTCTAGGACTAAAGCTTTAATCGGAAATAGATTTAGACATCAATATGTCAAGAAACAAAAGTAGAACAACTTTCTTTTCAAGGAACAAATTTTTTTATTTTCTAAATTAATAATTGTTGAATAAAAAATATTTTTATTATTATTTAATTAAATTCAATTATGATATTTTTATTTTTCAATTATTTGATAATAATTATGATCTTTTTAGGGTAAAATACCCCACCTTCAAGTTTTAATCGAAATTTCAAATGGATCCATTAATTTTTAAAATAGACACTCTATCCCAAACCAATATCTCTCACTGAACACATAAGTCCAATCGTTAATGTTTTTATTAGTTTGATGACGTGGTAATATTGAAAAGATAATTTTACCCTTTATTAATTTTTAAAATGACTACTATATAATTTCTTTTTTGCAAAACAAAATCAAGTGATCGATGCTCCCTCAAGAGAAAAGAGCACAAGATCAATGCTCCCAAGAAAGGGGAACACCAAGATCTGGTGCTCCCTCCCTCTCTTGGGAGCATCAATCGATGCTCCCTTCTCTTGGGGAGTTGGGGAGCATCAATGGTGCTTGATGAATTTTTTTTTTATTATTTTTAAAAAAATTATATACTAATAATTTTTGAAACTAATAAAGAAGAAAGGGTATTTTAGCCTTTTTATATTTTTTGTTAACTCTATTTACACTTTTTGAACGAATTGTCCATTTCTAATACTAATAGACCCCGCATGGACTTATATAAAAAAGTTAAAGAATGGGGGTAATTTACTTTTTTTTTATATTTATAAATAATTTCTGACTAATGATAATGAGTAATCAAAGAGGGTAACAATGCATTTTGAAACAAGATGGGTAATTTACTCTTTTTTTTATATTTGTAAATAATTGTCGACTAATGATAATGAGCAATCAAAGAGGGTAACAGTGCATTTTAAAACAAGGTGGGCCAAAGTGCACTTTAAAGCTGTACTAAGGGGAGTTTTTGTATTTTACCTTTATTATAATAATATAAAAAAGGGTAAAATACTCTTGATCTCTAAATTTTGATAAGAATTACACAAAGATCCATTAGTTTTCAAAATGGACACTCCGCCTCAAGAATACAAACATTGTTAACAAAAGTTATAAAAAACTAAAATGCTTTTTTTTATTAATTTAAAAAATAATTATTATATTTTTTAAAAAAATAAAAAAAAAGATCGGTGCTCCCCAACTTACCAAGAAAGAGGAGCACCGACTGCAAGGGAGCTTTTTTTTTATTAATAAAAAATAATAAAAAATATAATAATATTTATAAAAATTAATCAAGGGTAAATTTGTTTTTTTTACCCTTACCATGTCAGCAAGTTAACGAAAATACTAACGGTTAGACCTACGTGTTTAGTAAAAAATATCTTTTTAGGGTACAGTGTCCATTTCGAAAACTAATGAACGTTTGTGTAATTTTGATCAAAACTTAAGGGGTAAGGGCATTTTACTTTATAAAATATTATATTTTTATTTCATATTTGTTTAAATATATATTTAAAAATATTAAAATATCATCATAAAAATATCTTGTTTAGGTTTGATGTTTTTAGATGTCAATTGACTCAATTCAATTCATAAACACTTTTAACTACACGTTTCGTACCTTTAAAAAAAAAAAACTACATGTTTAGTAAAAATTATTTTGTTAATTTGGATTATTGTTGTGACCTATTTTCAGGGGTTCGTGACTGGGGCAAGAACCTAAACGACTATAGCTTGCTAGACCTAAGCAAGTCTCTTACATTCATACATAAACTAAACAATCATGTAAAAGCATTAAACATTCATTTCATATATCTCATAAATTGTCTAAAGGAGTCATCACACTGTTATGGAATCTTGCCTCATAACATTCAAGAACGCTCACATGCCTGCATCATAACATTTTAAAACATAGTTTCGAAATCATGTCTCTAACATGTATTTACACCTCGATGTTCAATTAGGTCATTGGCCATTAAAACATAAATCAGTAAAATATGCACAATGCCATGAAAGGTTACAACTCCATAACATGTTCAACATTCATAACATAACCATAAACAAAGACCGACTCGTTAGTAAAACATGACTTAACCTTTAGGTTGCAAGTGACTGCTAGATCACCTACCAAAGGACGAACTGATCATGTCTCTATGACACAAGTGGCTAGAGAGAGTGTGCTATTCCTGATCTACAACAAAAATATGAGAAACTAACATGTGAATCACAAAGACTCCATGAGTGAATATGGGAAGGAGACAAGTCAAGGGATTAGAACTTTAGCACAAATATAACCTTTAAATAATCATGCATGTATAATCTTTTAAATGCTCGTGTAAGATAAATAAGCTTAAAGTAAAAGTAACCAAGAGGGGGTGAATTGGTTCTTAAAAAAAAAATAAATTCTAAAACAGATTTGTATGTAAGCTTGAAAACAGAGTGTCAAAACAAAGTATGACAGCTTAATTTGAAACTTGTAACGATGAAAAAGAAGCAAAGCAAGATAGTTCAATTTTATAGATGTTCGACCCTCAAAACCCACGTCTTCTCCCTTGATACACAAGGAGTTTGAATCCTTTAATCATTGCCTTTTAAATCAAGTTCAGGCACAGCCTTTACCACAATACCTTTTCAACAAAGGTATAACCTTTATCTCCCTCTTTAATGGAGGTATAACTGTTAACTATCTTTTCTATGGAGATATAATCTTTAACTACCTTTTCTCTAAAGGTATAACCAACAATAACAGTAGATTCTCTCAAAGATTACAAAGCTTAAGACCTCAAAAGGCTGATGAGCTAGGCTAAGCACAAAGGATTAAGGATTTTTTGGTGAATAAAAGCTAGAAGAAGAATACTTTGCTCAGGAATATGCAGTGGAGAAAAGGAATGAACTTTTAGTTTTTCTCTACCTAAAAGAATGATTTTTATGCTATTTCTTCTTTCTTTTTTGTACCCAAATGATGTCCTTATAAAGGTATTTATAGGCCCTTATGATTTTTGCTTTTTTGGGTAAGTTGGAATCAAAATTCTAAATGTTGGGGCTAGTTGGATCATGTCATTCATACTCTTGAGATAAATCCTTTATAATTGTGGATCGGCACTTGCTTTAGTTTGAAGCTTATGGGGATCAACTTGTAGATGGGTGAGGGGTTAGTCCTTTTTGTCAGATTTTCATCCAACCTTTATGTTTTCCTGAGAATCGATCTTTATCCTCGAGCTATTAATTCTTCTCATTCAACTTCAAAGTCAAGAGCTTTTTGTTTTCTTAAGAATCTACACTTAGTTCTTCAAGTGTTGATTCTTTTTCCACATTAGGTGCCAAAATTGATTTTTAAACTTTCTTTTGAAGACTCCAACCATCCATTTCACCCATTTCTTCATTGTTCTCCAGGTCTTAAATTTTTCTCTTTGCAGCTTCAAGGATCGACACTTGATGCTTGAGGGGTCGATCCAAAATCTTCAAATTTGTCCTTTTTAGTTTTTCATTTGCTTAGAGTCAAGCTTGCTTCTTTGAGGGGTTGATTTTCTCATTCAAAGTATGCTTCGTTTGGAAAATAGGAAAGGAAAATAGCTCCAAAATAACCTATTTTTGCTAAACAAGACATAAAAGGTCAATCCCTATAGTCCATTTGGGATTTTCTAAGCTTTTAGCTTGTCAGCCTTCACCTTCTCCCTCACTCTTCATGATTTCTTCTTTTTTCTTCCCTCCTTCACTTCTTTCTCTTCTTTTTCCATTTTCCTTCTATCTAACCAAAATCAAAGCTTCAAACTTTGAATTTAAGTTCATCTAATGTAGGATTTTAGTTTCTTAACTCTCTAATCTCTTGGGTTTTCAATTTCAACTTTATTTCTCTAAGGTCTTATTGTTTTTGTCTTTAATTTTTAGGTTGTGCTCGATTCTAGCTACACCAAGCTCATTAACGTAAGAACCCATTAAATTTAGGTTATTAATAGTATGGGTAAGTGATTGGAAGAAGGATTAAAGAATAAAATTAGATTATTGTGAAGATTGAGCTAAAGTTTTAATGGGTTTGCTTCAATTCTGAAAATTCTAGTTAAATTAAGGAATTTATGTTGAACTTTGGTTGTTTTAGGTCTTATTGAAGCTCTAAGGACAAATTTAGAGTCGAAGATTGTTGAGTTAATTGTGGGTGTTGAGGAGCAATCTTACATTATGAATAGATATGGTGATTTCAATTGGTATATGTAAAGCATGCTTTTTAAATACTCTTATTGACAATGATTTGATGAGTTGCACGTTGTTAATGGTGTTGAAATTGATTTCAATATCTAAAATGATTTCATAATGTGTATATTCTATATTAGGTGAGCTTTTATTTCACTCTTTTGAACTAATATTTTTGAACTTTCATCTTTGAAAATCCTATGTTTTAAGCGAGTAAATTGATCTGAAACATAATAGAGGTATTGATACTTGGAGTAAATTTTACATTTTGTGATTGAAGTATTGATACCTATGAATGATGTATTGATACTTGCTGCCTAAAATGCTTTTAAAAGGGATTTTGAAGAACAAATATTGATACCTTCTTCAAAGGATTGATACTTGAAAACCATAATTAAAAGTATCTATACTTGTGTAACGACCCTTCGTCGGTCACTACCGGCATCTGAGACTTCCGGGAAAGACCCGCTAAGTCCCGAACAAGCCTTACTCACACTGCCTGTTAGTTCACTAAATACGAACCTAGTCCATATTGATACTAAAAACAATATACTCTCATACCATGATTTAAACCATAAACATAATAATCGATTCAAGCTTTAAACCATTTAATCACAAGTATATACATCGAAATTCACATTCTTCAATTGTTTACTTATAACAAAATCAATATCCGTTTACAACTTAATAAATAAAGTGCTACGACTCTATCTCTAACAGCGGAGCGACTTAAGATAAAATGCTATGAGATGCCTTTACCTATTTACAGTGGACCATACACGCCGATGATTACACGTTAGGGCGATCTCTGTCTGTAAAAAAGAAGAAATAAAAGGGGTGTGAATCTCACAGACTCAGTGATCATCCACTCCATGAGCAGGGGATAGATGGGAAACAAGTATAAAGCAAATAAATTTGAATGATATAACTGAATAAGAATAATAACCTCGGAATAAAAATCAAATCACAAATAGGGGGTTTGTGCCTTGTAAACATGATACCGTAAAATCATCGTGCAATATTTCACTTGGCAAAATGATGCCGAAATCATGTGTAGCAAAACAAAGTTCAATCATAGAAATCATCACTTTTTATCAAAGTACGAGAAATGTTATAAAAGTATGCATGCTCCCAGAATATGTGGCATGAAAACAAATCAAATTATAAAGCCACATAAACCAATTCATAATCGTTAAATAAGCGCTGAAAGCTTTTATTCAAATAAAGGGAGATATAGAGAAAATATTAACTCTCCACCATGCAAAAGAGTACGCGTCAAAAAAAATCCACAAGGCTATCGAGTAGGAAAACATAGTATCAACACGTGGACCCACTTCCACGTAATAATATCTGGGAGCATCGCTTTCACAGGATTCCCACATGCCATGGCTGTCTCAACGATGTTGGTCGACATCAGAGAAATCAAGCGGTCGCAACCGCGTAATCACCTGGTGGCCTAGCCACGCGTACATATATCACAAGTCGTGGTCCCCACCACGCCTAACCGCCCATCGATGACCCGAGGGTTCTCTAGCTAGAGCTCACTCGTGCACGAGGGTCATGTTGGCTCCATTAGTTTTTGATGATAATAAAACATTCCCATTCATTTGTGTCTAACATCCATATTTGAGTGTGCAGGAAATTAATATGAGAAATTAATCTAAAGAATGTTTTTGAAAGAAAAAGAGGGATAAAATTATTAAAGTGTAACTGAACAACAAGGAGGAAGCTTATTAGTGAAACAAGGAAGAACATTGGATGACCAAATTTTAAATTGGAAAAATGGCGGGCTGAAGAGTTTGAAAAACAAAACCAACTTAGTTGACCAAGACAGTCGACTAAGTGCTCTCTGCCAGAATCTGCAAACCAAAAACAGAACCAACTTAGTCAACCATTGTAGTTGTCTAAGAGCTCTCTGTCTGCAATTTGAACAAGAGCACTACAAGACAGATTAACGGCTAGAACTTATCCTCAACTGTTTCCAACGGATATAAACTGCCAAACTGCCATCAGAGTTATATCTCCAAGTGTAAAAGGGTCTTCCAACAATTAGAAACTAGTTTTTAAAGAAGTTTTTTGAAGCTTTGAATGAGATTTGAGCTATAGAAAGTTGAAAAACCATAAAAGCTTCACTGCAATTGTCTGCACCTCAACGCCTACTCTTTGCATTTGTGATTAGCTCTCAATCCTGTACCAATCAGATCATCCAGTGATCATAGGTACTTTCTTTTACCACTTCTTCTGGTATACTTAGAGTGAGGGAGTCACTCTAAGGGGTTATTCAAGCTTGAATGTTATAGGTTGTGGTTAAGCCTTGGAAAACCACTTTGGGTTTTAGTTTAGCCCGGGAAAAACTAGTGTAAAGGTTATGGCTGAGCTTGCGAAAAGCCATTGTAAAAGCTTAGTGGAAGCTTGTGAATTTCACCGAATTCTTAGTGAATTGTTGGGAAAATCCTTAGTTGGATAATCAAGGTGGTGGATGTAGGTCTTAGACCGAACCACTATAAATTGTTGTCCATTGTCTACTCTGTTTTTGCTTTTATTGTTTTGGAAATTAGTTCCTCATCCAATCAAGAGCCAAATTGTGCAATTCACCCCCCCTCTAGCACATATTAACGGGACCAACAAGTCACACTTAACCGAAGTGACAGTCGGCCTACTATCGAATCTCTCGATTTATAAAACCATTTTAGAAATCACTTTATGTCCTTGAAATCTCGTTTCAAAATTATTTCCAAAACATTCAACATAGGGTATGATAAAATCTATCATTTTCTCAAAATATATTTATGCATGAATTTCAAAATAATAATTCTCATGGTGAATAAGCAATATAATCATGAATGCCCACTGCACAAATATAAGGCACAGATTTTGAGGCAAAACAGTGCGAAAGGTTTGTTTCCCGTTTTTCAAAACACTTTACATATAATTTATACATATATATATTCAAAACGATTTTTAAATGTAATTTGTAACCACAATTTCTTAAGATTGCTACCAGCACATGCTATCCACAATTTTCACGTTTAAAATAAATTATATGTATAGGTATATATTTATGAAATTTTTAAAATTGGTACCCCCTACTCACATCATAATAGCGAGATATTATATCGCTATTTCTACTTGCCGGTCACTTGTCATTTCCTCTGGCACGCCACTATAGTGCACTATCTTCACTTAAGCACTTCTAAATTGGGCTAGATGGCCCAAGTCTCAACCTTCCCTTTCTCTTTTGGACTTTTCTTTTCTTATTACCATTGGGCCCTTTCCGTTGGCTCTTTCAATTTCTTCCTATTAGGCCATGCCCACTCTCTTCTTATTGGGCTATGCCCATATATATTTTTTTCTTTTCTTTTCTTCCTTTCCCATTCCTTTCTCTATTTCTCTTTCTCCTCTCTCCAGCCGGTTAGTAGCACTCTGCTTGTCTTTCTTTTTCCTTTCTTACATGCACAAGCAGGCCACAATTTCCTCATCTTTCTCCTTTTCACCGCCGGCGACAAGTTCTTGCTTCTTTCAACCAAAAATTTTCAGTAGCCAAAGTTGCTCATATCCACCTCAAAATCAACAGCCAAGCTGCTCTATTCTTCCTAAAAAATCAACAGCTAAGTTGCTCTCTTCTTCCTCCAAAAATAAGCAGCCACAGCTACTCTTTTCCTCCCTAAATATCAGCAAAACCGCCTCTTCAACTCAGCTTCTTCACCCTTCCTTTTCTTTCTTTTTTTTTCCTCACTGTTCGACTTTTCTCTTTTTTCTTTTTCTCTCTCTCGGCTATTTCTCTTTTTTTTTTTCTTTCCTTTGTTCTTTTGCTTAACCGATTTAACTTTTCTTTTCTATCTTTCATTTTTCATTCATTTTTTTTCTTTTATATGGCCTTTCATCTCGATGGCCGGCCCCCTCTTACTTTCATACATGATTTAAAATAAAATACTAAAAGCTTGACTCTCTCTTTTGTCTCTATAACCGGTTGGTAACAAAAGAAATTGATAAAACTTTGTTTGATTTGGATTGCAAGTGGGGCCGACAATGACAAGCTTGCTTGTAAATTCTCCATTTCTTTCTTTTCTTTCACATGTGACCGCCCATACCATCATTCCTTCTTCTTTTATTGTCTTCCTTGACCGGCCATGTGGTTAGAATGCAAGTCAACAATTGCTTAGAACCTTTAAAGCCACTTTACTTGACTTTTCCTTCCCATTTCACTATTATCTCATCTTTTCTCCTTATTTTCTTTGTCTTTTCCTTTCTTTATACATAAGCCTTATATTTTAAGCAATTCTTACATGGATGGCCGACCATGAGGAACAAAAAGAAGAGTCAAAGCTTCCTTTGGAAGCTTTGACCAAGCTTTGTAACAAAATTACTATTTTACCCTTCAAGGTTCTCATCCTTTTAATTAAGTCCTCCTAAAATCTTTAAATCTCTAATTTCCTTCTATTATCTTCTTTTACATATGTAAAAATGAAATATAAAGTTTGTACCCCAACGCGGTGTTCCCATAATATTTAAAATATTATTTACCTAACGCTATCTTTATTTTAATAAAGACACGCGGGCCCACTAACGTAATTTTTCTCTAAAATTTCTCTCATTCTTCTTCTCCCCCACTTAGATTGACCATATACTCCTTCATGAAAAATTTTGACACTAAATAAAATATTAATATTTTAATATTATTTTATTAATAAAATATTATTTTATTTCAAAAATTTTCTCTTGTCTCCTCTTGTCCCCTTGGTACCCAAAATACTTTATTATGCTTTAATTGACTTCCGAATCACTTTTTATCTCGTAAATTCTTCTTCGATAAAATTATCATTTTTTTATTATTATTTCCTCCTGTGCGGAATATTTTATCCCAAACTATTCTTTTCATCTTTCATCATTTCTAAACATTATAATTATCCTCAATTGGCATCCAATAAGCTTTATTAGTCACCATATCAAAGAACGAGGTATTATAACTTAAGTTCAAAGTATTGATACGTGTCATCATTTTTATAAAAATAAAAGGGATAAAATAATATTTTCACTCTAAATATTTCCTCTTTAGGTCTTTTTACCTAATTCTCTGTATTTGGCTACCTTTCTTTACTATATTTCTCAACTTTCAGCCTCTTTCTTCCTCTCTTACTCTAAAATTCTCATTTTTGAACTTCTAATCTTATTTTTCGATTTTGAAGCTAACAAAGGTAAGTTTTTAACTCTCACACTCTTTAAATCCTTAGTTTTTAGTTTTGATTTTTACATCTTTCAATAGATTATATTTCTCTCTTTAAAGGTTTGGTATCATCACTCGATTTTCTCTTTCTACAAGCTCATTAAGGTAAAGGGATATAGATTTACGTAGTTAAGTTGTTAGTACACCATTAGATAGTATTAACAAGTTGGAAATTAGATTAGGCACTATTAAGTTAAAGTTTACATTAGCCTAGCTTCAAATTTCGAGTTTTATAGATTAAGTTGGGTTTATGATTGAATGTTGTTCAATAAAAGGCATGTCGAAACTCTAAGAATCGATTTCGAGTGAAGTGTTGGTCTATCGATTTTATGCTAGCTAAGAAATCGACTGAAGTGAGTAAATACAACGTTTTAAAGTATTTTGATATGCATAAAACTAAGCATGTCTATCAAATTCCTTTTCTACATGATTTCCATATTAATCCCCATGAATATGAAAAGTTTAAAGTTGAATTCAATGTTTTCAAATGATCTTTGCAAATGTATTTATGTTATGTAAGTAATTATACTATGTGGTAGTTTTAAGCATTTTCCCCTTCAACATGATCTATGATCGTATGATGTCATGACCCAATCCCAAGCCATGATCGATACAAGGACCAATAAAGCAAGTCTCCCTTGATCCAAGCAAGCCTTACTCATGTAGTAGACTTGTCCACAGTCTATCTTAAGCATAATTGGAAGTCCATAGACAACAATAACCTCATTCACAAGTGTACTACATTTACCATAAACACCAAACTCAAGATAACCCTTATATGTATGCGTATGTTTGTGTGTGTGTATATATATATTTATATATATCAAACATACATTGTTCATTTTGTACACTTGTGTGCTCACACAGGCTCTCGAGCCATAATACCATACCATTTACCATACACATATACACACTCATCTATATGTGAGCACATCAATGTGCAATGCCACACATGGATACAAATAAAGAGTGCATCCTAACACTCGTAAACACACAACTCAAAATAGACTCGTTAGCGGAACATAGCAAGACTAGGGTAGGTTCTATGGTTAATTATTAGGCATACCTATCAACGAACTCAAGGATCTCTATGTAGATGGTGATCCAAGCTACTCATGTATCTGAAAACCAAAAACATGAGGTTTGTAAATGTGAGTATAACTTAATGAGTGAATAATGTGAAAACGGGAACAAGCTAAGTGCAAACCTCATGCATCAATGATATGTGCTTTACAAGTGTAAAAACTTATTTGAAAGTTAAAGGAAGGGGTTCCAACTAATGGCCCTTAAATGGCAATAAAAGGAATGCAAATACATGATTCTAGTGCAAGGGGATTGACCTTTTAGCCTCTAAGGGTTGATCCCTAGCTCACAGAACCTATCCTGTAGGTTCTGTGCTTTGGATATCAATCTTTTCCCTTTGAAGGGTTGATCCCTCTTTAATAGAATGCCTTAAAAAGGCTACTAGAAGTTGGGGATCGACTTTTCCCATGTTGAGTGTAGGCCCTTTCTAGACAATATGCTTTCACTTGGCTATTAGATGGCAAGGATCAATCTTTCCTACTCTAGAGGTCTATCCCTTCTTGACAAAATGCAATTTCTAGGTTCTTTTGCACTTCAAACTTTTTCCAACACGAGAGAATCCATCTGCCTTCATTACATGCTTGCTCACAAGCTCAACATCATTAAGACATCAGACCCCATCACATTTAAAAAAGGTGGATCATAATCTAACCCATCAAATTATCATATTAAGCACTCTTCCATTCAAGATACTTAATCTAGATATATTTTAGGGAAAGGAAAAAGTCTCCTTCACTGACATAACCAAGAGCATGAGCAAGATCATCAACAACACGACAGACATGTGCCTTTCACCTTACACATGTTGCCCATATCATCATCACCAATAATACCATAGACATGTGCCTTTCACTTTACAGATGCAGTCCAAATAACCATCACCAATCAATACAATAGTCATGTGCCCTTCACTTCAGACTTACTTTCTAAATCACCATCACTAATCAATACAACAATTATGTGCCCCTCAACTTACACATGTTGTCCAGATCATTGTCATCAACAATACTACAATCATATCCTTTTCACCTCACACATGTTGTTCACAACTAAAACAATAGACATGTACCCTTCACCTCCCACATGCTATCCACAATCAAACATGTATCCATGTACTTCAACAACAATTAGGATTTCCACTTAAAACACTTAGTCCCCTGAGCTTTTAAATAACAAGTGATACATTTTCATACGTTTAAGTATATATATATATATATATATATATGTATCTATGGACTATATTTAGACATGTTCAAAGCACAATCACATCACAAATTTTAGTTTGGACTTAATAGTCAACATGCATTCAGATGAATTTGTAAAACATTATTTATACACATTTCTATACCAAAATAGGTTTTGATGTAATCCACTCACCTCAGGTGCTTTCTTCCAACTTTAACATGTAGACCAATTCACCTTGCTCCCACTTGTACCTTGGAGCCTCAAGGAAAACTAAAACAATTGTAGCATACTTAAATTCCTCTTACCTTCCTAATTCGAAACTAGTCGAGTAAAGTTAGAATTTCATATTTTCAATGGTAACAATCTTCAATTATCATTCTACTACCTTAACAATGTCAAAACATCCAGTTTTTAAATTGGTAAGCAATTAGGAGTGACTTTCCACATATTTCCATATTTTATAGAGAGATTGAGCTGAAACCATATAGAGAAAAAGTTACAAACCGGTTAAACTAAAGCTAACACTCCAAAGAAGCTTAAAGTCACCTTGGTTTACAAATTCAAAGCCCCAAATGAAGGAAGGAGTGAGTGAGAGTCAAGAGTGGAGGGCTTATAGAGTTTGAACGAGAGAAGAAAAGTAAATGGATGGATGGGCAAAAATTTGCTATTTAAAGTCATGGGGAACGAGCCTTTTTATAGGAGGGGTAAATCCTTTCATTCCAAAAAGCTTTTTAAGGGCTTCGAGAAGCTAGGGCAAAGGCTTATCTCTTTAGTTTTACTTGTTCCCTAGTCTTCCAACACCTTTCCTTTCTCATTTTAATACTCTTAGAGTTAATCCTCTTACTTTGAGCTCGAGATAAGATTCTTTCTCTAGCTCACCAAGTAAATTTACCATTTTACACTCATATATAAAATTGGAGTTCTACATATGATTGCTATGGAATTGGTGCATATCTAGTTAAATGTGAATATA
This sequence comes from Theobroma cacao, assembly GCF_000208745.1. NCBI lineage: Eukaryota > Viridiplantae > Streptophyta > Magnoliopsida > Malvales > Malvaceae > Theobroma > Theobroma cacao. The sequence goes on along the minus strand of NC_030853.1, from coordinate 6,444,251 downwards.
GATGGTCAAGTACACATCTTTGTGATAATATGATGGAAATGATGTATGCACATAACTATGTAAATGATGGCTATGAGTTTAATTGATTGTAGAAGTAAATATGTATATGAATACATAAGCATGATAAGATTGAGTTTATTACATGCTATGTTGGTTGTAAGCAAGAATATGGCAAATTGGTGTAGACAAAGGGCCTATGTCCATTGAATTATTGTAGTGAGAAAGATCGTAAATGGGTGTAGATGGAGTGCCCATGTCCATCACATTGTGTTGTGAAAAATGGCAAATGAGGGTAGACGGAGGGCTCAAGTCCATTGTTCTTGTGTCATGAAGAGACACCTATGTTTACCAAGTGTGGATCCATTCTCTGTGGTAATGTATGCTCATATAATTCTTATGTTAGTGATTTTGTTGTTAAAGAATTGAAATATGTTGTGATTTCATGTTTGATTTATGTTATTCATGTGTTTTAAATGAGATATTGTGAAACCCTAACTTTACATTTAATGGAAACATTATTTTTGAAGGAGTGGATTATGCTAAATATAATTGTGTTGTTGGATGAATTTTCCCAACTATATTATGTTAAATTTCTCACTAGTTTTGTGTAGAAAGTTGGTGAGAGCTTGATGGACGAAAGAATGGTAGGAAAAAAAGAAACCAAAAAAATGTATTTTTGCAAGATAAGGGATGAAAGGTCGATCTTCATAGAGGGAAGGTCAATCCTTGGAAGTAATTTGGCTCGAATTGGCTACTAAAAGTGTCAAGGATTAACCCCTGATAGAGGAGGCGTCGATCCCCACCAAACAGAATGCTTAGGAGAGCTTTTGGAACCAAAAAGATCAATCTTCAAGGGTTAAAGGGTCAATCTTTGCAAAACGAAACACTTAAAAATTTTTTTTGGAAAAACAAAGATCAACTCTCAAGCTTTAAAAGGTCGATCTCTATGAAACAGACCTTAAAAATTACTATCGGACACCAAAAGGATGATCATTAAAGGTCTATGGTCTATCCTTATAGTTTTGGAAATGTCACATCCCATTTTCGGGGCATAACTAGCGTATGGACCTATGTGGGTATGGCTTACTAGGTTCAAGAAAGCCTTATATATATATATATATATCATGTGTGGGCTAGCCATCCACCGCACTTATACGTCAACACAATTATATAAACATTGTCACACCATTATCGAACTTCTTAACATAATGTCTAGATCGTTATACATACATTCATCACAAATATGCCATCACACAACCATGGAACTTCTCAACCTAAAGTGTGATTTTTATTTCATATCATAACAATATTCACATTTATACATATCATCTATGGTTCAACATGCATTCCATGCCTATATCTTTTATGGTTTGTGCACCATAGTATCAACTTTAATCTGCACCCATTTTCAAGGCTTAACACAATATTCACAATGAATAACAAACAAGAGTATATCAACACTTATTACATAACCAAGTACCATTCAAGTAGTAACATTTAAAAAACTTGACTCAACACACTGTGGAGTGTTATGACATTGGAAGGTTGGAAGGAAGGCACTATCACACTTACCAAGTATGAGATAAGCTACTCCTCCACAAGGTGTTTAGCCAAATGAGCTATTGATCTGTAAAACAAAAAGAAGGGAAAATAGCGAGTGAGTCATAAAGGCTCCATGAATGGATACGGGGAAGAGGACAAGCTAAGGGAAAAAGTTTTTTCACTAAACCATACTTTGCAAAAACAACATGATATTCACAAATATCCATATAAATCCTTTCAAATGTCAATAATCTCACTTCAACATTTTTCCATAAATGAATTTGAAATTCATTATACATAAAAGAATTAATAAGCATTTGTACCTCTATTAACAAAACATTTACAAGGAGAAAAACAAGAGAGTTCATATCAATGATACTAGTATTTTTACTATTGGTAGTGGAATCAATCCTTATACAATCCATACCTTAAGTATTACCTCCCATTTAGGGATTAAGAAAGCACTATACAAGTTTTCCACTTGATAGTTCTATATCAACATTTTAACACACAAACAAATATTTGACAACTCAATACATCATCAGTATTAAATGAACATCTTAAACAACTCAATATAGGCATGAATATCATCGCAACAATATTGTATGTTTGCTTTAATATTATAATTATAAAGTGTGTGGTATAACACCCCACATTTGGTCCTTTTATCATTTGTGGTATGAAGTCCCACATTTGGCATAGTTATTTGTATGGTATAACGCCCCACATTTGGCCCTTTATCATTTGTGGTATGAAGTCCCACATTTGGCATAGGTATTTGTATGGTACAACGCCCCACATTTGGCCCCTATACATGTGTGGTACGATGCCTTACATCTGGCCCTTAGGCACTCAAGGCAATTTCATTCATGCTTAAGACATTATCATTTCATAACATTAGACAACTAAAATTTATATTATTCACATTCTATCCCTTCCATCTATAAGAAAATTTCATCAATTGTCATTATTACATCCACATATAACAATCAAGTGGTGGAGACTTACTCATCCACTCTTATAAGTTAATTTTATGGACATTTTACCATCCACATTCACCTTCTCGTTGTGGTGTCTCATTTCACCCACATTAGTACATAGGCTAGGGTGGTTTGTCTATTATTCACATTCACTAATAATTGGGTGGGTACTTATTCATCTGCCTAGGCTATAGCCTAGCCAAGCACCAATTATGTAACATACATCTAATTGAGGAGTGTTTGAATAAAATCATTTGAAAGGGCTTGTCCCCCCTTATTGAAAACTAATATATAATAGAGGTATTTACCACATAGTAGATTGAAAACTTTGTTGAAAACATTTATTCTCACACATTTTGGTTTTTCAAAAACAATCTAGCATTCAAATCATGCAAGGTAATTTCATCGATAAACTATGCTCAACTTTACCATATAGCATACTTAAAACGATGTACCCACTCACTTTGAACTAAAGCATATTTTTTTCCTAAGCGTCGTGTCACCAAAATTTTGCTCGTCTACAATCTCGAGCTCTAGCAATCATTTCTCACATCAATTTTAGCATAAATTCCTATTTTTCCATTAAACTCATTTATTTGAAACTAAGTGATTAAACCCACAATTTTTGCTTCAAGCCAATAACCCACAATACTTCAAACATAAATCATATATAATGAAACTTTAATCATTCTTACCTTTATAATATTGTTGAAGAACAAAAACCCTTAAACCCTAGCTCAAATTTGGATTTGAAAAGCTAAAATTTACAAAACCTTTGAGTTAGTTTGGAAACTTGTGATTAAAACCCAAAGATGCCAAAATCTTACCTTAGAATCAATTTGGAAGGTTGAATCCTTGTTAAATGAGGTTTTGAGAGGTTGGGAGAAGGTTTGGTGGTTGTTAAGGATAGGTTGGAAGCTAAGAAATGAAAAATGGGGGCTAAGGTTCGAGCTGGCCTTTTATTTTTCTGTCAGATTAAGCTATAGTCGACTACTTAATCCCCAAGTATTGGCCTTGTGTAGTCGACCTTAAACCAGAATGTTAATGTCTTATGAACCTCATTGTAACACCTAGACTTTGATATTAAGTTATATGTAGTGCTGACTAAGCTATTTGATGAGTTAAATTGAAACTTAATGTGTATACCTATGATTTTGTGATAGTCTATAGAGAAGGACTTTGAATTTTAGTATGTTTGAGGATCTTTAATGAATATGGTGTATATTCTAAGTCATTAAAAGTATAGACTATGATACTTAGCCAAATTCTTGAAGAAATGATTGATGAACTTATGATTGATGATTTAGACTAGTATGTTTCAGAGTTTTGACGAATATCGATTATGGCTTGAACTTATGAATTGAAATTTTAAGTTATAATAGTTATTTTGAAGTGTGACTTAACAAGAAGTGATTTGGGAGTTAGAAATTTGGAGTTTTGAAAGTTAGAGGGTTAAAAATTGTTCATTTTGGAAAAAATGTATTGATACATTCACTGAAGTATATACATTCTTAGTAAGAAGATCCAGAAAAGGCATTATGTGAATTTTATATCAATACATTCTTAAATGTATCAATAGATTTGAACAAAGGAGACATTCTATATAAATTATATTGATACATTATCTAAATGTATTGATAGATTTGTGAAGAGGGGCTTTCTGTGAAATTTGTATCGATAGATTTCCTAATCTATCGATACATCTAAGGTAGAGAGTATTCTATTTTATTTTTATCGATACATTACCTCATGTATCGATAGATTTGAAGGAAATCTGTGATAATATATCGATACATCTCTGAGTATTTGTAAAAAAAAAAAAGCTTAGGGCAGTTCGCCCATTTGAAAATAAAAGAAAAACCCTCCCCACTGTCAACCCATTTGAAACCTTATGCCACAACCCGATTTTGGAGATCGAGGGAGGTGGATCAAAGCTTGGAAAATTGTTATTGAGGTAAAATCAAACCTTTGTACTAATTGATTTGCTATTTAAACAATTTATAATCTTGAAATCCATTTGCTTCAGCTTTGGTGTTACTCTTCTAGATTTTGTTAGAAATTTGGAGTTAAGATTAAGTAACTTAGCATCCAAGGTAAGGATTTACTCATCTTGAACTAAGAATCTGAAACCTAGGTTTTCACAACTATGGGTAGTTGAAACTAGACCTAGTTTGAAATGTAAGGAATTTTTTAAAGTTGAGAAAGAATTATTGTTTTGATTTGTTCAAGCGAAAATAAAGCTATTTGCACACTGATGAGCTAAAGAGTCATTAGAGCAAGAAAGTTAGGTTTGGGCTATGGAGGAGCTTTTGCTTGTTACTATGAGTGAGTTTATTGTTTGAACTAATGCATGTGATGCATAACGCATTGTTAATGCACTGCCATGGTACTTGAATGATATTTAAATGGCCAGATAAATGTGTCTAGGCTAGTAAATAAATTATATGTCACATTCCATTTTATGGTAGAACATGACCGGCACATGAACCCAGACAGGTATAGCCGCTATGCCTAAGCAAGCCTTTTTATCATTCATCATTAAACATTCATCAATGCGAAAGCATACATAAACATCCATAGGCATACAATGTCAACTCATGCATACCATCATACGCAACATTACACATATATGGAACTTCTCGACAAATTAGTGTAAGTGCAACATTTCATATGTCATCAGAGTGCCACATTTCCAATGCACCATAACATTTACATGTCTTAACATCCTCAGGTGTCCATATAGGCTTTTGAGCCACTTTACATATATAACATAACATTCATAATGTAATATGCCCAAACATTTGGCTATAATATTGTAACATACTCATAATCCATAAAACATGTTCACAGTTTGAAAACATAAACATAACATAGACTAACTCGTTAGCAGAACATGACCTAACTCGCTAAGCATCGAGAGACTGCTAGACACTTACCAATGAGAAATGAACGGATCATGTCTTTGTGACACTGGCTGCTAGAAAAAGAGCTATCATTGATCTACAACAAAATAGTAAGGGAAAATAATGTGTGAGTCATAAAGACTCCGTGAATGGAGACGGATAAGGGGACAAGTCAAGGGATAAGAGTTTTTCATTTCATAACCATGCAATTTTAAAAACATATGATTCATAAATCCTCTTACTTTACCATGATGTTCATGAAACATAGCATTTAATCATCCTTTGAATAACATTGCATGGAAAACATCCTGCATAGTTCATTACAAACTCTTAAATCTTGAAAACCTTTTTAAAAAATCACTTTAGAAATCAATTATGCAACCATTCTATCGATACATTTTGGAATGTATCGATACATGCAAAAAATCTATCGATACCATTGGTAATGTATTGATACATTTCACACAAAATGCCTCATGTAACATTCTATTGAAAATGTATCGATACATACTTCCTATGTATCGATACTTTTGCCATAGAGTCCAACTTTCTAGGCACTTTCTTAAATCTAACTTATTCGTAAGTCTTTCTAATATTGAGGGATCGTTCCCTAAGCTAAAGTTATGTCTAACCAATCCAACATCACCACATTGCAATGTGAATAATATCATCAATACTCATATAATCATAAACTAGGCATTTAAGCATATATCATGAGGCAACACTCATTCAATCATTTTTCTAACTCATTAATCTCATTCGATATAACATTCTAACTATGAGTGAGTCCACCCCATTTCAACGTATAGTGGTTTAACCCCACTTTTTTGAGTTCGTAGCGCACTCTCCTGAATGGCACATCAGCCTCATCCATGATTTATCGAGTGGTCTCACCCCACTCAGATGGGTAATGGATAGAGTCTTGACTACTGTCTAGTTCACCTCACGTGAACAATCATCAAAGTTGCATAAATGGCACTTCATCCTCACCCACGATCATCATAAGATCTCTTGATGTTATGATCGTTTCCATCCTTAGCTTGCATCATGAACATATAACATCTCCATAAATCATCATCATACTTAGCATATACTGTATATGACTATCTCAACACATACATCTCATGGCATACAGTTCATAGTCTCATAAATCACTTACATGCTTAGCCCATAGTGTATATGACTATCTCAACTCATACATCTCATGGCATACATTTCATAGTCTCATAAATCACTTACGTACTTAGCCCATAATGTATATGACTATCTCAACATATACATATCATGGCATACATTTCATAAACTTATAAATCACTTACATGCTTAGCCCATAGTGTATATGATATGCTTAACACATACATCTCATGGCATACATGTTACAATCTCATAAATGGAACTTATCTGTCCAACATTTTTATCATGCTACATCGTATCTAACATGTGCGTAATAACATTCATACATTAACCACAAAAATATCTCATACTCACACTAGCTCCAAGGCCAGAGTAATTAAGTGTAATACAAACAAAAAAAGGCTTGTCCTTCCTTGTTAAAAACTAATACATAGTAGTATATTTACATACATAGTAAATTTGTAATCAATTTGAAAATCATTGTATCACACATATCACAATCATTATTAAATCAAGTTATTTGAATATTTCCTTGAAAACTTCATAAAACCTTGTAGTTCAAATCCTTGGTAAACCATTTATGGAACTAAGTTTTCAACATGCTTAAACAACCATTTCCACATAAATCATGCTAACTTTACGTATTAAAATACTTGAAAAGGTGTATCCATTCACCTAATTGGAGAGTCAATTCCTAGCTCCAATCACAACTTCGTTTCGAAGTTATTTGTGGAGTTTTAAAGTGTTCTTATCATTCAATAATCATCACAATCATTTCCTAGAATAAAGATTTTGTAATAATCATTCTAGGTATTTTCAAAACTACTCGATTTTAGCTAAACTAAATTTCTAGCTAAAACCCATGCTTAGAAACCCATAAATCTTCCATCCTTATCTTAAGTGAGCTTAGATGCTTAAAGAAATCACTAAGCCTTTAAGATTTAATCACCAACAGAAAATTTGGGCAAGAAAATCATATTTTTAGAAACTAGAAATCAAGATTTAAAGTTTCCAAAGATTAAAAATGTTAGCTTTTTCATAACAACTCGAAAACACATCATTTAATCACAAAAAATGAAGATTTGAGTTAAAAATGAGTTGGAAGGGCTTAAGACTAGGTGTTCTACCTTGCAAATGCGGCTAAGGGTTGCCAACCCTCGAAAAATGTGATATATTTATAAGCTAGGGTGTGAAATAATGTTTTTACCCCTTTTATTTTTCTAAAATCAACGAAATATATCTATACATTGGCCCATCTATTGATACATTTGGTTCTGGGAAAAATGTATCTATACTTTATGAACATGTACCGATACATGTTCATCATAAATCCCTTCTGGGCTAAATGTATCAATACATCATGAACATGTATTGAAACATTTGAGACAAAATGCTATTTTAGAGGCAGTTTGCCTATCAAAACATGCTCAACTTATTTACATTAAATACCATTTAAGTAAATGTCCTCTTTACTTTTTACTCTCTATTTACTTAAGATATTTAGTGTAAATAAGCAAACAACCCCTCATTTGGATTCAATAAAAATATCAAAAAAATCAAAATCCAAAAGAATCAAAATCTAAATTTTGGTTTCAAGAACAAAATCGAAAAAGTTTGACTAAAATTAAATTTGCGGCTCCCATTTGCCATAGCAAATGCATTTCAAAAATTATGAAAAAATAATTTTTAGTCATATAAAACTCAATGGAATCATTACTGCCATTTTTTTATTTCCAAAAGATTGTTCAATAAAAATCACATATTGTGACTCCTCCCAAACTTAGAAAATTTCCTGCTTCAAAAGTGATAGACCACCAAAAATGTAATCTATATGCTCACTTAAGGATTTCCTAGTTATCCTCCTACTCAATGTGGGATTTCACATTATATGTGAATGTGTATATGTGTCTTAGTGCAAACCATAGAGTGGCGTGCGTTTAGAACTTAGACTAGGAGGTCTAGTTATTTGAATGATGTGATATTATGATGCATGTCTGATAGTAGTTTACTCAAGACAAATAGCCTCTTGGAGGATTATGATTGTTTGATATCTTGGGTGATCAAAGGCACGGAGAAATGATATTGAGCTGGTTAGTATCTGAAACTCATTAAGTATGATCTTTGATGTGAAATGGAATATATGTGATAACAACGACATGATGGCCTTGATTGTGGATATCTATTCTATTTGATGATAAGAAATTCTAAACGTTGATTTGATTTGAGGTTGAATGGAGTCTTATCCTTGTGATCTAATTCTTCGTTGGTTACTTCGGCATCGTGCGTGATTTGTTTTTCGTAGATGCTCATTCTCCAAGCATGATTTGATTTCTCGGCCAGTGGCTTTAGCACTAGCATGATTTGATTTCTTCATCAGTCACTTTGGTGCCATGCAAGATTTGATCTTTCGCTAATTGCTTCAACACTTTGCGTGATTTGACTCCATCGGCTAGCCATAGTCCATGATTTTATTATGCCCAGGGAAAACCACTCATTAATTATGCTTTGATTGTGATAATATGAATTATGAATAGTATACTACAGGAATTGAATATATAATTATTAAGGAGCATATGACATATGATTAATACACGATGGTAAAGCTTCAAGGTAAGCTAAAATGAGTTTGATTTTGCCATTGTTCCTAGCAATTGTGAAGTGCTTATGGAACCTAGCTTGATGTTGGCTTTCGAAAGAAGTCTGATTTAATATGCATTACTTATAGAGACATAATAATATTGTGCATGATTAGCATTTTTAGAGAATACCTTATAGGGATGATTGTGATATACCTCTATTGTTGGAGATCATTGTTAGAATCTTTAGATGGCATCTAAAATACATTATGTATACATATATTTATCTACACAATTAAATTTGAGTTAATTGTTCTAGTTCACTGAGTATTAGATGACTCACCCATTTATTTGTACCATGTGAAGGTAAATAGGAGACAAGACTTGCGTGGCTAGTGTCGTCTTTTGAATAGCCCATTTTGGCATCTGGTAGGTTTCCTATCTAATGGGTCCACTCTGCTGAGTTCAAGACTGTTTTGGTTTCCCAACCATGTTTACTTGGGATTTGTGTAGGCATTGTGTTGCCATATGTTATTATTGTGTTAAGAGTTGTATAGGACGAACCCCGTTTTGTTAGCCGATGTATGGTTTGTGAATGATATGTTTAAGTGTTATGTATGAACTATGTACCAATGGGCAACTTATATGTATATATGAATTTAGATTATATTATGAATATGTTAATATGAAGAACTTTTGAATATTTGATTTGATCCAAATTTTTTAGGCTTGCTCGGGTCTCGTGGGTTTAACTTGCTGGACTTGTGTGCTGGTCATGGCCCCTGGTTTGGGTTATGACACCTAAGTCAATAGGGTCGAGTTTTAACCATTGAGGGTCAACCCTTCAAGTTCAAACTTGCAAAAATTCGTTCGTCTGGCTTCCTTTATCAACCATCCCATCAACCATCATCCATCCATGAACACAATAATATGGAAAGGTTTACATCAAAAGACAAGGAATTCTCATAGATAATCTTTACCAACGTATAATTCATTAAAATTCAAGTTTTCACCAAATTTGCACAATATGTAAAAATTGGGGTTTCACAAGGAAGAAAAAAGTATAACCTAGGGATTGACCCTAGGCTTTAAAAGGTCGATCCCTGGGCTCCAACATAGAAAATAAAAGCCCTAACTCCATATTTTTTTCTCATTTCTCACTTCTCTTAGCCTCCAAACACTCTATTTCACTCTCTAAACACTCTCTTTCACTTTCCAAACTTCCTATAGCCACCAAGTCCATTTCTAGCAAGGATTAAGCCTTCCACCTTGATTTTTTTTAGCAAGATCTAACCATTTTTTAGCTTAAAACCTATGGTTATAACTTAACCTTTACTTTCTACAAATTTCAGCTTTTGAACCTCACTTAAGCTAAAGATTTTTAGGGATTTTGCTCTCCAAAGTAACTGTTAAGGTAATGACGTTTAAGGTTGCTGTCACAGCCCAATTTCTGGGCCATGACCGGCGCAAGGGCCTAATGGGCATAGCCCACTAAGCCCAAGCAAGCCTTTTTATATGATCTTGTTCATCATTCCTAAAACCATAATTCTTAATTCTCAACTATAAGTATTGCAGTAATATATCATGGCAATCAAATACTTATACTTGTATCATCTCAAAAATAATATCATCCATTGCCAATTTATGGTGGTATCACCAATCAAAATATACATACATTGGTTATAACATAAGTTTTAGCAATTTACATCAAGTGTATATGTACACATGCAAAAGACCCTTGACTACCAGCAGAGTGACTTTGGATACGGGTACGGCTACTGAATGCCATGGTACCTACCAAAAAGGTGAATACAAGTGGACACCTCACTCTAGGTCCCAACTACCTCCAAATTTGAAAACATGAAGTAAGAAGGCGTGAGTACAAACTCAATGAGTGAACATAAGAAAGGACAAGCATCAATACGGAAAGTTTTAGAAAACATGATGCACTTATGTTGAAAACAATGCAATTTAGCTTAATTTCTTGTTCAAAACCCCTCAATTCAACCCTTGATTATTTCGTGCCTTAGTATTGAAAGATCCATGATCAACAATGAAGTTAAAGAGTGAAAACTACGGTAGAGTCCAAACAAGGCAAGCATGGCAAAGTGAATCTCGCTGTAGCAAAAAGGCATTCTCGTTATAGCAAAATTCAGGTAAAATTTTTGAGCCAACCACCCGAGAGTTTCTCGCTGTAGCGAAAACCCGGGCAAGCATTTTTACCCAACCACCCGAGAGTTTATCATTGCAGTGATAATGCATTTTCGCTGCAGTGAAAATCTGAGCTAGTCAAACTCTCAGCACCCGAGAGTTTCTCGTTGCAGCGAGAATGAATTTCGCTGCAGCAAGAAACAAGGCAATGAAATTAAAAGACTTCTTGTCACAACGAAAATTCATTTTTGCTGCAATGAAAATCAATTAGAAAGCATTTGTCAACAATCACAATATATTTTCCATAACCTCTCTATATATAGCATATATAAACATATACACAATTACCGACATGTGAGACCTTGTCAAGCTCGATTAAAAGACGGTATTGTATCGAGTGGTACAACTAAGTTAAATCGAGCCTTGAACTAGTTCAAATAAAAATTATAAGAGGAAATTGAAAATTTTGAAACCCACAGAATGGCTTAGAATAGTGATTCGAAGTTCAAGGTCTAGTTTGGAGTCCATTCGAAAAATTGACCGATTAGGGATAAAACGGTCACTTGACCAATTGATGATAAAATGGAGATTTTTAGCTAAGATTTGATCACATTTGACCAAGAGTAATTATATGAAATATAATTATGATTATTGGAGTATAAAATGATGTTTGGCAGTGAAAATGTTATGATTCCTGGTATTTTTGGAGCATAAGGGCAAAATGGTAATTTTGCCACTAGAGGACTAAATGAGAATTTTTATAAAATGACTTTTTTGCCCCATTTGGTTAATATTGATCAATGTTAGTGTTATTTGAGGTTGAAAAGTAGAAATAATTTGATTTCGGTACATTTCGGAGTATAGGGGCAAAATCGTAAATTTTTTCACCCCGGGGGCAAATAGGTAAATTTTTCGCCCCAGCACTTGTCAAGGCCAAGGGATTTTATTCATCCTGTAAATGGATAAACATGAGAAATGTGTAGTGGAGAGAGATTGCTTAATGGCTAAGTATGACACATGGACCTATGGAATGGTGACATGTGTCAAAATCTCATCCATTCATTATTTTCTTTATAAAAGGCATAACAATTAGCCTATTTCTCCCATAGTGATCAACCAAACTAGAAGAGAAGAGAAACCAAGGAAGAACAAGCCGTAGGTGGGAAAAATCAAAGAGAAAGTGTTGGAATTCAAGGAAACAAGCTAGGTAAGTTAAAATTTCTTTAATTCTCCTTGATACCTAGCTTACCCATGCTTTTGTTCTTGATTTCCATGGTTGAATATTGAGTTATCATGATGAATTCAATTCTGAAAAATGGGTATGGAAGAGGAATTGTTGTTGGAATAATTTGATTTCAGACTATGTTAGTGTTTAGGGATAGTTAAGCATGGTTATGAACAAAAACACAAAAGAAATATTCAATTTTTCTAGGGTTCCTTGTTGGTCAAACCATGAGGGCTGAATATCAATGGGGGATTGTTTTTATTTCAAGGAAAGTGGCTTGGAAAATGATGAATTAAGGTGAAACAGTTATGTAGAAAAATTTTCGGTGCTAGTGCACCAAATGACTGAATTTTTCTATTAGGAGCTGTGAGGGTTCTAATGCTGAATTTGGCTTTATTTAAATGGTATGTGCTAAATTAAGGTATTATAGGAGAAATGGATTAATTTGGAGTGAAATTGGACGCATTGGCCAATTTATCGGATGAAAAATCGACTTAAGCCACTACCGGGTCTAGATGGCTACCCGTGCATTTTTCATTTCATATCATATATATATATATCAAGCCTGAAATAGCTTATGACTGTTAGACACAATTTAATTAGAATATGTGTCATGGATTATGGCTAGGTGGTGAGCCATTGGATACGGGTAAAGGACTGTACCCGCGGACTGAAAATAGGGGCATTTCTACTCCTAATACCGGTGAGTGGACTTGCATTTCAAACTTGTTTTGGGGAATATGAAAGATTCTATCCAACTTGTCTTAAAAAATGTACCTTGGGAACAAGCTTTTAGTAAAATGATTTTATATTGTGAAAATGTGCTATACAATGGTTTATGTGTTATCACAATATGATAAAATGCATGATATGCATTGGATGCTTCTTTGCATGTTGATTTGGACCCAACTATGTGCGAGTAGGAGTGCACATAAGCCGTTGTTGACCCGGCTATGTGCGAGTAGGAGTGTACATAAGCCGTTGCTGACCCGGCTATGTGCGAGTGGGAGTGCACATAAGCCGTTGTTGACCAGGTTATGTGCAAGTGGGAGTGCACATAAGTCGTTACTGACCCGGCTATGTGCAAGTAGGAGTGCACATAAGCCGTTGCTGACTCGGCTATGTGCGAGTGGGAGTGCACATAAGCCGTTGCTGACCCGGCTATGTGCGAGTGGGAGTGCACATAAGCCGTTGCTGACCCAGCTATGTGCGAGTATGAGTGCACATAAGCCGTTGCTGACCCGGCTATGTGCGAATGGGAGTGCACATAAGCCGTTGCTGACCCGGCTATGTGGGAGTGGGAGTGCACATAAGCCGTTGCTGACTCGGCTATGTGCGAGTAGGAGTGCACATAAGTCGTTGCTGACCCGGCTATGTGCGAGTGGGAATGCACATAAGCCGTTGCTGACCAGGCTATGTGCGAGTAGGAGTGCACATAAGCTGTTGCTAACCCGGCTATGTGTGAGTGGGAGTGCACATAAGCCGTTGCTGACCCTACTATATGCGCACAAGCCGTTGCATATGAGATGATGATGGGATGGTGTGCATGATGATGATGATGGGATGGTGTGCATGTTGATGATGGGTATATGGTTGTAAATGCAAATATGTAAGCATTTGTTTTGTTGAAATTTGGAAGTTTACATGTGTTACATGTTGCTATTGTTATTTTAGCAGGATGACTTGTTTTAAGGGAAAAAGGAGACTTTTTCCTTGATGTTCTGGTTCTCGCTGCAGCGAGAATGAAGTTCGCTACAGCGAGAAACTTTCTGTCCATTTTGCTAACTTGTGGGTTTTTGCCATATTTCCCATTTCTTTGGTACCATAGTTGAGCATGGATTTTTGTAAAGTGATTTACTCATGTGGGGTTTACATGAGGGGTTTAAAGGAGCTAAAACAATTGCATGGTTTTGAGAAAATGAATGCATCATGATTTCGATAAACATTCCTTATGGTATGCTTGTTCCCTTCTTGTTCACTCACTGAGTATTGTACTCACGTTTTATAAAAATTCATGTTTTCAGATCAGGTGACTGTTGGACCCTAGATCGAGGAGTCCCCGTAGTGCATCTCCTGGGTATGTGTCTGGCATTCGATAGTAATCCCTTTTATTGTAAATGTCTCCGCTGGAAGTCATGGGTCCTTTTGTATTGTGAATACAATCTAACAATGTGAATATGTGTATGCAATGTAAATTGCTAAATACATGACTGGTATAGTGCATGTATATTATTATCGATAATGCCATTGTGTTTTGGCTATGTTCACACCCGGGAAAAGGTGTGTGTGTATGCATGATATGATAAATTTATTAAGCAAAGGTAAATGGATAGGCTTGCTTGGGCTTAGTGAGCTATGCTCATTGAGCTCATGCGCCGGTCATGGCCCGGGAAATTAGGTCATGACACGGCATCACCCCAACTCTCCCTTAGCTCATGTGCACTCCCACACCGTACATAGCTAGGTCATCTGTGCACTCCCACACTGTACATTACTATATCATCATCATCATCATGTGCTCTCTCACACGGCACATGGCATATATCATTGACGTGTGCACTCTCACACCACACACTACTGGCACCGTCATGTGCACTCCCACACCGCACACGCACAATTATAATTATCACACAATAGTACCATTCAATGCATAACATACACGTCAACATAATGTAGGAACACATGAACTAATCACATTGCACATTTCACAATATAAGAATATTTCATCAAGGGCTTGTTCCCCAAGTACATTTTAAAGCAAAAACAAATAAAATTTTCAAATGATCCATTCAAACACATATGCATTTCCCAAAACAATTTAGATGCAAGTTCACTCACTTGTCTTTGTTGATTCTTTAATTGACTCCAACTTTCACTAATGCTCCAAGTGGAGATGTGGGGTCTCGTTGGAACCTATCACACACAATAGCATCACACCAACTCAATTTACATGAATACTATTTCAAAAGTTGTTTCCTAAATCAAGTTTTACTAGTTATTCCTAACTAGCTTCAAATTACCATTTGACTAGTCATTACTTTGCACTACTTTAGCCTCACTAGAAATAAATAAATAACTTTCAACAATAAGACAATCCACAATTCTAACCATTGGCCATTCATCAACAACTTGAAAATCCACCCTAACTCACTACTCACCTTGGTAATTTTGTAGTTGAATTCCTTTTAAGAGTTTGTCAAGCTACTATGGAAAGCCTCTCTCTCTAAAACGTCCAACTAGTGAGAGAAAGTATTGAGGAAAGACTTTTGAGGGTTCTTGAGATGTAAAAGTGAAAGAGCACAAAGAATCCTATGAAAAAGTGTTCAAAAGCATGATAATTGAAGTTACTTTGAGAAAGTTATGGAGGTTTCAAGGGATGGCTTCCATAAAAGATGGAAAATGCTTAGTGAGGAAAAAGGATGGGAATAAGAAGAAGAAGCTGCTGGAAGTGAGGAGAAAGTGCTGAAAAAATTTAATATTTATCCTATAGTTGACAAAGTTCCACTTATTTACAAAAAACTTTTGGCTCAAAATTTTTACTCTTTTGACACTGAAAAAAGGTCCACAATAGATTAAAGGTACTTGAGTTCATGAAAACTTGAAAATTTAGACCTGAGACCCAAAATGACCATTTTACCCTTACTGTGGAAATTATCATTATTTCTATTTTCTTCGTTTATTTCATTATTATATACCTCATTCATTTATTCCTTAGGCTTACTTAGACCTTAATAACATTAGAAAACCCACTTCTAGGAGCTCACCCAAGAAAATGACGAAATTAACCCTAATCTGCGTCATCGTGTCTACCTCCGTTACATGTCTATGAAGGTAAAAGTTTCACAGTTGCACAATAAATGCTTTGTGTTTGAATTTTTATGGATTATTGACTTAAAATAAAGAATATGGGCTTAGTCAACTAGTCTTAAATAAGTGGGTTTGTTGGAAAATTTGGAAACTTATGTTAGAATTTATTATGTTAGGATTTGCTAAGGTTGAGGATTATAGTACAAGCAAAGTTTAATGAAGCAAGGTTTGGAAACATGCTTTTGTCAAGGTGTGTGGATACACCTTTTTAAAGTATTTTATATAGTAAAGCAAAGCATGGTTTATAGACTTGGTTGACTTGCATGATTTGAATGCTATAGATAGTTGAACAAAGTGACTATAAAGAACAAGTATCCTTTCCCATATATAGATGATTTGTTTGATCAATTTGCAAGGGGCAAAGTGTTTCTCTAAGATTGACTTCGATCAGGTTACTACCAATTAAGGATTAGAGGTGGGGACATACTTAAGATTACTTTTTACACAAGGTATGGTCATTATGAGTTTTCGATTATATCATTTGGATTGATTAATGCCCTTGTACCTTTTTATGGATATGATGATTAGAGTGCTCAGACCATACTTGGACAAGTTTGTAGTAATGTTCATCAATGATAGACTGTTATATCAAAGAGTCGAGAAGAGCATGAACAACACTTGAGGATCGTGTTATAGACCTTGAGGAAACATGAGTTGTATGCCAAGTTCTCTAAGTTTGAGTTTTGGCTTGATAGTTTAAGCTTCTTGGGTCACATAGTGTCTAAGTATGGAGTAAAAGTGGACCCAAGGAAGATAAAGGTGGTGGAGAAGTGATTGAGGTTGACATCTATGATGAAAATTTATAGTTTCTTGAGATTAGCCAATTGCTACTACAAGTTTGTTAAGGATTTTTCTAGGATAGTTGCTCCTATGACCAAGTTGACATAAAAGGGTGTTAAATTCATTTGGTTAGATGCATGTGAGGAAAGCTTTGAGAAGCTCAAGACTTATCTAACTACAGCTCCAGTATTAAGTTTGCCATGTGGCACAAAGGGTTATATATTTGAGCAAAAATAGCTTAACCTTAGGCAGCATAAATGGATAGAGTTGCTTGAGGACTACAATAGCACTATATTGAATCATCCTAGCAAGGCCAATGTAGTGGCATATACATTGAGCTAGAAGTTTATGGGGAGGTTAGCCTATATCTCAATCGATAGGAGATCCTTAGTGCAAGGCATGCATAACTTGGGTGATATGGGAATCCGATTTAAAATCAATGATACTAAGGCATTGTTAGCCCATTTTAGAGTGAAGATAATCTTGATAGACCGTATTAAGGAAGCTTAAGACAATGATTTTGTGATTTGAGCCCTAGAGGATCCTCAAGGGAGAAAAGGCAGATATTCACTATAGACATGGATGGGTTGTTACTTTATGGATCTATAGTTTATGTGCCAAACATTGATGATATGAGGAGAAATATCTTAAAAAAGGTTCACCTGGCAACCTATGTAGTACATCTAGGTACCACCAAGATGTACCATAATTTGAGAGAGGTATATTGGTGGAAGGTTTGAAAAAAAGATGTGGCAGGATTTGTGACCAAATGCCTAGTGTCCCAATAGGTTAAGGCAAAGCATCAAAGACCTACCATTCTATTATACTCCTTGCCTGTTCCCAAGTGGAAATGGGAACATATCTTTATGGATTTTGTGACAAGACTACCCAAACGAGTAATGGGTGCAACTAAATTCGGGTGATAGTTGATAAATTGACTAAATCCGCTCATATTCGACCAGTGAAAACCACTTATGGAATGGCACAATATGCTAGATTATATGTGGATGAGATAATGTGTTAGCAAGGAGTCCATGTCACCATAGTGTCAGATAAAGGCACGTAATTTACCAACTGATTTTAAGGGAAAATTCAAGAAGCTTTAGAGACTAGTTAAATTTTAGTACTGCTTTTCACCCATAGATGGATAGGTAATCTAAGAAGGATATTCAAACTTTAAAGGACATGTTGTGAGCTTGTGTCATAGAATTTGGAGTCACTTGGGATCGACACTTGCCATTGGTAGAGTTTGCCTGCAACAACAACTTTTAGTCTAGTGTTCAAATGGTGCCTTATGAAGGCTTATACAAGCGAAAGTGTAAGTTGCCTATTTGTTGGTTTGAGGTTGGAGAATGAAAACTCCTTGGACTATAGATGGTTCAAGATATTTTGACAAGATCCAAATGATTAGACAAAGGATTTGGCGATAATGAGTCATCAAAATTCATATGCCAATCATAGATGTAGAGACTTGGAGTTTGAGGTAAGCGACCATGTCTTTTTGAAAGTTTTGTTAACCAAGGGAGTCATAAAATTCAACAAGAAGGGCAAGTTGAGCCCAAGAGACATTGGACCATTTGAGATCCTAGAGAGGATTGTTGTAGTAACGTATCAGTTAGCATTACCCCAAGACCTTGCTAGTGTGCACCTAGTATTCCATGTTTCTGTGCTTAGGAAGTACCATATAGATTCGTTCATGTGAGTCAACATGAGACCATTCTATTGGAAGAAAACTTGAGTTATGTGGAGTAGCTTATAGCCATATTAGATAGGCAAGTGAAGAAACTTCGCTCCAAGGAAGTAACCTTGGTTAAGGTGCAATGGCATAATCACTTTTGCAAGGAGGTGACATGGGAATCCAAGGATGAGATGAAAGTGAAGAACCCATACCTTTTCCATTAATATGTTAGATACTTTTACGTAAATTTGAGGATAAATTGTTTTAGGGGGGAAAGAATGTGAAACCCTAACTTTACATTTAATAGAAACGTTATAATTTTTAAAGGAATGGATTATGCTTAATATACTTGTGTTATTGGATGAGTTTTCCTAACTATGTTATGTTAAATTTCTCCCTAGTATTGTGTTGAATAGATAAGAGCTTGATGGATGAAAGAATAATAGAAAAGAAAACCAAAAGAATGTATTTTTACAAGATAAGGCACGAAGGGTTGATCCCCATGAAGGGAAGGTCGATCCTTGGAAGTAATTTGGCTCGAATTGGCCACTGGAAGTGTCAAGGGTTGACCCTTGATGGAGGAAAGGTCGATCCCCACCAAAAAATGATTAAGAGAGTTTTAAGAACTAAAAGGATTGACCTCAAGGGTTAAAGGGTTGATCCTTGCAAGACGGAACACTTAAAAAATTTTCTAGAAACACTAAGATCAACCCTCAAGCTTTAAAAAGTCTATTCCTACGAAACAAAACCTAAAATAGCTATTGAAAACCAAAAGGATCAACCATTGAAGGTCAATGATTGATCCCTGTAGTTTTGGGAAGAAAACAATATAACCTAGGGATTGACCCTAGACTTTAAAAGGTCGATCGTTAGGCTCCAACACAAAAAATTAAAAGCCCTAACTCAAGATTTTTTTCTCATTTCTCACTTCTCTTAGCCTCTAAACACTCTCTCTCACTCTCTAAACCCGCCTACAGCCACCAAGTCCATATCTAGTAATGATTAAGCCCTCGATATCGATTTTTTTAGCAAGATCTAACCATTTTGAGCTTAAAACCCATGGGTATAACTTATCTTTCACTTTTATACGAATTTTAGCTTTTAAACCTCCATTAAGCTGAAGATTTTTAGGGGTTTTGCTTTCCAAAGAAGTTATTGAGGTAAGGAGTTTAAGGTTGTACAATAAATGCTTTGTGTTTGAAGTTTTATGGATTATTGGCTTAAAACGAAGAATATAGGCTTGCTCAGCTAGTTTCGAATAAGTGGGTTTGTTAAAAAATTTTCAAACTTATGTTAGAATTTATCATGTTAGGATTTGTTGAGCTTGAGGATCGTAATACAAGCAAAGTTTGATAAAGTGAGGTTTATAAAAGTTCTTTTGTCAAGGTAAGTGGATACATCTCTTTAAAGTATTTTATGCAGTAAAGCAAAACATGATTTATCGACTTGGTTGACTTGCATGATTTGAATGTTATATTGACATCGATAAATCTAAATGTTTAAGCACATGCTTTTTTAGTGAAGTTTTCAAACCAATTATATTAGTAAATATCTCTAGCATAATTCTCAAATAAGCCCCTAAAATGTTTAAGAAATTTAAATAAGCTCTTATTCTTTTATTACCTTCAATCAAGCCTTTACACTTTTATTTTGAGTCAAATAAGCTCTTATGACTAATGATTGATAAATTACCATTATTCAAAATGTCACTTGTCATTTTTTATCCATATGGCAATAACATGGTATTGATGTAGAGGTTGAAAAATGCCATATGGTCATGTTATCATACCAAATTAGTATACTATGTCATCATCAATTATGACATGTCAACATGCCACATCATCATCAATTATGATATGTTAGCATGTCATGTCAGTGTCATGTGACATAAAATGACAAATGGTATTTTAACTAAGTCAATCATTAGTTATAAAGACTTACTTGATTCAAAATAAAAGTATAAAGGTTTGATTGGATGCAATAAAAGTATAAGGGCTTATTTGAATTTTTTTAAATAATTTAAGGGCTTTTTTTTTGGATATTATGCCATATCTCTACTACATACTAGTTTTCAATAAGGGGGGACAAGCCATAACAAATGTTTTCAATCAAAAACTCATAAAATGGATGTATGAAGCATGATTGGTTCATGGCTAGATAGATGCCTAGGTGAATAAATAGACATCCACCCCAAATAAATTTTATTTTGAAATGTTAGAAGCCCAAAAAGATGTATGTGCTAGTGTGGATGATTAGAGTCACCTTTATGAAAAAGTGAAAGTGGATGTTAGAATGTCCACGAATATAGAACGTAAAAGTGGATGGTAAGTCTCCACCATTTAAGGATTTTATGTGTGGATGTATAGATGGCCACCACAAAATCTATGAAAGGAATGATATGATGTAACTTAAGGTACTCAATTTATTTTGAAATGATATGTGAACTACTATTGTGTTATAAAAGCATCAACTTTGTATAACCAAATGTGAGGGGTAAGCATACCACACATAAATGCAGCTAAGTGTGGGGGGTAAGAATACCACACAATAATATAGCCAGATGTGGGGAGTAAGAATACCACATGCTATTATAGCCAAATGTGGGGGCAAGGATACCATGCACCAATATAGTTGTGAGTTAGGGCAAACATAATAATTCTCCTAATATAGGCAATGATATGAGTTGATTCTTTATTTCGTAAAGAATATAATATTGTGATAAATATGTATAAATGACTTCGATGACATTGCACTTGGATGGAATGAGGATGTGATTAATTGATCAAATTATGTGTTCATGTTTAGAATGGATATTATAGAACTAATGTGTATGAAGACTAGAATAGTACTTCTAGATCTCAATGTGAAAGACAATGCCCGATAATTAGGTTGTGTACAAGAAGGATATCATTACCAAGGTGAAGGTGTCGGTATCCGTGATGTGAACTCTATTGTTTTCTCTTTGCAAATATTTTGTATTTGGAATTATAACTGTTTTATCAAATTGTTTATATATCATGGATTTTAATTGCATTCATGGGAAATGTTTTGAGCTGATGTTATTGAATATTTGAAAGGAACTATGATGATGTTTATGAAACTTATGTTGTTTTTGCAAAGCATGGATGATTTCAAAAACTCTTCCCTTTGGCTTGTCCCCTTCCCTTATTCACTCACAAAGTCTTTGTGACTCACATGTTAGTTTCCTATTTTTTTTTTTGGCAAATCAGTGAGTAGAGATATATAGCAGCTTGTGTCATGGAGACGTGATTCGTTCCTTCTTTGTAGGTGTTCTAGCATCCACTTGCAACCTAGAGGTCCGAGTCATGTTCCGTTATCGAGTTAGTCTTTACGTTTCTGGTTATATATACTTGGATATGTTTTGACTGTGAAGCCAACGGTTGGCACTATAGTTGTATGAATTTATACAAATATGAATGATGAAGGCTTGAGAGCCCATATGGGTGCAAATAAATGTTGATATGAAATATTAGATATACAAATGATGTTGATGAAAGAAAGCGTTTTCCACACTTTATGTTGAGAAGTTCCATAATTGTGTGATGGTGCCTATGCTTATATGAATTTATTTTCATTGAATGTTTATGTGATGAATGTTGTGGATGACTAGCCCACTAATATATTGATTGAAAGGCTTGCTTGGGCTTAGTAAGTCATATGCATATAAGTCCTTGCGTTGGTCCTAAGCCCCTAAAAATGGGTCATGACAAATATGGTGTAGTACAATGAGTAAGTAGGATATTATGATAAATGTGACTTGTATATGCTAGAAATTTTCCAAATTTTGGGTTTATTAAATGACGTATCGATACGTCATGAATGAAGTAGTGATACTTAGCAAACAGAATGTCCAAGAGGCATTTTGTAAAAGTTGTACTTCTCCAAGAAGTATCAATACTTGGTGTACAGAGAGCATACTAAATGAAAAGTATCGAGACCTCTTAAGGAAGTATCGATACCTATGCTATAGAATAGCCTGTATACACCTTTTTAGTGGCTTTTCACTTATTTTTTACTTCTCTTTTCAATTGAAAACTCATAAATGACTTTGATTTCAACTAGAGTTACTTGAATGAATTTGGAAACAACATTAGTTCAAAGATTGGGATGAAAATAAATGATTATTTATAAATTCATGTTTATATCAAGATTGCAGTTTATGTAAAAGCTCATCCCTTTGGCTTGTCCCATTTCTGTGTCTGCTCACTGAATTTTATAACTCACACACGAAAGATGTACTCGTTTTGTTTGAAATCAATAGCTTGCTTGGCTTACCACATCATGGAGGAATCTCATAGCTTATGCTTTGGTAGGTTTGATAGAACTTTCTTTCGAGCCTCTAGTGTTAGTTACACTTCGTTGTGGTGTCCGCTTGAGCCTTTATGCGTAATTCCTATATTATGTTAAGACATATGTTACGTAAATAAAATTAAGAATAAGTATGTTCATTTACGCATGTTATGTGATACCCATGTTGAGCACTAAAAGTGTGCAAATGATTATGATGTTATTGGTTATGAGACTATGATTGTTAATGATCACAAAAAGTGTGTCGAACTATGATAGTGTGGATATGTGAATAATGATAAATGAAAACATGTTTATATGTGTATTTCTTGTATTGTATTAAATGAGTGGAATGGTGTACATGAACACCCACTCATGTGACATATATGGCATACATATATGTCTAAGATGTGTAAGGCTTATTTGGGTCTAGTGGGCTATACCCATATAAGCCCTTGCGTCGATCATGGCCCTAGAAACGGGTCGTGACAATATTGAGCATGAGACAGTGCACTTGGATTCTAAAATTATATATATGCATACATGGAGATACGTCCCACGATTTTATAATCTATTATTTGATTTTGTCTATTATTTCCAAAGCTTGCTTGGATTGAATGGGTCTCGCCCATTAGACCCTTGCGTTGCTCATGTTCCAAAAATTAGGATGTGACAAACGACTTCCTCCTTATTTTTGGATATCAACAAACTCTATTCCTCTTCTTTTTCTTGAGCTATCAATGATCCATTGAGACGTGTGAAAACCAAGAGCCTCCCACCCTGGCTAAAGCTAGTTATTGTTGGCATAAGCAACCCCCTTTACCTTGCAGTTTTTTCACTTGGCATTTGTATGAATCACCATTAAAGACGGGGATAATTGAACAGTTTGAAGTTTGTGACAAGTTATGAAGATTTCGATACATAAGATTCATTTCCCTTGTGATATCGACATTCATGCTATTGAGGTATGACAATCTTCTTCCTCTTAGTTAGATCTTTTTATATTAAATAATTAAATATTGATCTTGCTAATAGGAAAAGTTTTAAATTTTCACTGCGATTGTAATCTTGATTGCATCTAGCTTTCCAATAAAAATTTTAATGCCTTTTGCATTACAAATATTTATCCTTGGACTTAATACAAATTATTTTCTTTATCTCCAAAAATCCCCTAACAATTGCCTCAATACCTTAGGCTAAAATTCTTATTTAAAATATACAAGTTTTCAAGCAGCAAATATTGGTCAAGCAGAAGTCAACTTAATTTTCTCCAGAGTAAATAGCAGGAGTTTCAAATATTGGTGACGGAAGCAATCCTCTCTTCAAACAAAACGGTCCCAGAGTGTTGGGAAGTATGAAGGCATCGATTCTTTTCATACGAATTCGATCCCCTCTTAAATAGGAGCAACTTTCTTTTCAGCCAAGCATGTAGGGATTGATCCCCTCCCTTACAAGATCGATTCCTTGGGTCCTTTTCAGCCTACAACAATCGGAGGTTTGAAGCACCCAGGAATCTCTCTCATTTAATGCACCCCAACAATCCCAATCTCTTTCTAAGTATAAAAGGACTTCCTCTAATATTACTGAAGATAAAAAGAAGTATTGTAACTGCATCAAATCAATTTGTTCATCTTTTTTTTGCATTTGATCTTATTTGTTTGTTTTTTTCTTTTTATTAAATTGGCAAACACCCATGAGGTATTTAGTCTGCAAAAACTCTTTTAGTCTACCATTGAAATAGTAAGATCGAGGGGAATGAAATCATTGAGAGAATTTGTAAGATTTGGGTAGAAATCAACTGGGTCTGAGTTAATGTTGTAAAAGTTACATCTAAACTGAGGGTCGGCTCTAGCATAAAGCCACCAAAGCCCTTGTAGAACAGATTATTTTATAACTTCCATAATTTTATATAATATAATTAATTATATTAAAAATATATAAAAATTAAAATAATTAATAAAATATATTTTAAATTAAATTCTATTAAATATTTATTTTCTCTCATTTCTTACCTCTTATCAATTCCCAATTATTTATCTCACTTCCTCACTTATGTAAAGATCAAAATAATTAATAAAATTATATATTCTCTCACTTTCTCTATTATGTGCTTAATAAATCTCTTTTTTTTTTTTATCACTTCTCATTCCTATAATGCTAATAATTTTTAATTATTTTTTCTATTTTCAATGAACGAAATATGTTTTTAATGATATCCAATTAAGGATAATTTTTTTTAATTTCAATAAAAATGATGTCATTTAAATATTTAAGTATTTTAGGCCATTAAAGATATTGAGCCGCCCTTGCTTAAACCTTGGGTTTAACTTTCTCTTCTCAACTCATTCAATTTATTACTTCTTTATTTTAAACTTTAAAAATCATCATATGTTGCTATCTTTATTCATTCTCATAAGAATACCAATTCACCATCTCTCATAAGTTATCTAATCACCTTAACTAAAACTTAGGAGCATGATTAGGGTTATTTGATAAGACAGACTATGGTTACATATTGAAACAATTTGATATAAATCGCTATATATTGTTATTGTGCAAGAGTTTTCCTGGTTACTCTACTTTAGTGTTGAATAGTACAATTAGATGATAGTAGCCAAGCTTTGTGCCTAACATCTTCCCATTTCATACCGTGCCTGCAAAGTAATCTCTATTATGGAAAGATGGAGAGCTAGGTCTCTTGCGAGGGATCTAATCATCTCTTTGAGTTCCTAGACTCCATTAATAAAACTGAGTGAAGAATCCTTAAAACTTTGCATCCTAGGATAAAACTTCCTTGTGGCTAAAAGGCTTTGTGTTGGGATTAGCTATGTAAACCAGTTTTAAAGAGTGGATCACTGGGAAGTGCTTGGTCAATACAATGAAGCAATACAATGTATCTTTTGTTTTTTGGGAGGTGCTTGGTGACCCCTTCAAGGAGTGATATTGTAAGAAAGGGATGATGGAGGTTCACGTCTAATCTTTTTACCAAAAAGGGGTGATCCTATCACTCGTCCATACCACCCATGCCAAACACCCTTAAAGGCAGTCAGAAGATGATAAATATGTTTCCCCACCGTCCATTGCCAATACAATAGAAATGCATGTAGCCACATGAAACTAATTTATCAAAAGAGAAAGAAACAAAATCATAATAGCTATACATGGTATAATATTGAACATGCGCTTCTAGCGCACGGAATGACCCAAGTTCAAGCAAAAGATCTTTAATGAAAACTCACAAGCAACCACTCTCTCATATCTGCACATGCTAGGTAGAAGTTAACTCTTTGACTGATTTTGGTTTGAGTTAAGGTATCCTTCGATTCCATATTTTCGATAAACTGTAAGCTGATTGTCCTCCCACCATTGCTCTGCTTTCTTCTCTGTGAATCGCTTCCGACTATGCAGCAGAACATACAAATGACCACTCATTTTAAGATAGTTTAGGCTAAAATCCATTATGATGCAACCAATTAAAAGTGCCATATGGAAATCCAAAGACAAAGGAAGATGATGGAATAAACAAGGAAATATACATACAAAGGCATGACAAATTATTTGGACCTTATATGCATTTTACCTATGCATGTATTTATATTTGTATGTATGCCTTTACATGCAGATACATAAGTGTGTACTTTCCAGTCTATGTATGAATGTGTTGGTGTCCATGTATATGCATAGTCGCATATAGATCAATCACCAATTAGATGATAATTAAAAAACAAGACCTAGATGGAGTTCCTTGGAGTAAGTTCATGAAAACAAAACTGATAGATGAATAAAAATTGTTCAATATATAGATCATGTATCCAAAAACTCAAAGAATTTTAGGCAGCTATTGTACTTTATTCAACTATGTACATTGAATAAAGATTCCAAGACAATTTTCAATATTCATGAACTACAATTAAATTGTTATAGGGACGATTTCTAGTTAGTTCTTTTATATATTATTGATCTACATAGTGAGTTATATGAATCTATCAGTTTTGATGAATAATTCTAATTTGATTTAATCTGTTTTAATTGAAAACTTCAAGAACTTCTCATAAGGAATATAAATACGATATTAGAAAATTACCTAAACCTTACACGCTTTAGCCCCTTCTGCCCGCTTGCCAAAATTGTAAAGGTAACATACACCCCAGGTTCATATTGTTCAACCCATTCAAGTTTGGAATCTTTAATTCCATTTTGCCCTGCTTCCATTTGTGTGACATGTGAATCCTGCAATGGTCTATCCTTTTCATGAACTCCATCTCTTGCTTGCATGGACTTCAATTTATTTGAGAACACAATAGGTGTTCCACAAAGACTGTCCACTTGTCTCTCTGTTGAAAATTTAACTTCAGGGGGTAAATTTGCTGCAATCGACAAAGGATGCACACCCTCAAGATTAGAGCTATCTGTGTTTAGAGGCATCATTCTAGACAAATGAACATCAGATTTAGTTTTTTGTTCTCTTCCAGCAGGAAATTTCTCTGACATTGAATGAAGCTGCAACAACAATATTAAAATCAAAGCCTGCTTACTGTAAAATTCACAGGGCAGAACACATAAACCATCAAACCTAAGACAATGAGCTTATCCCTTAGCACCTTTATGAAGCAATTTCAGAAATTCCCATTGAGCATTTAGATACCATACAGAAAAAAGTCCACACACACACATACTTTTTGATTATGGTCAAGAGAAAATAAAAACAATGCCATAGTTTTTGTTCATTTACCAAAGAGTAAAACACAAAATACTACTTTAACTCGCGATATGTCCTATGAAAATAAAACTTCAATGCCCAAACTAATTGATGCCAGATAGATGAAACTAATTCCCCCAATTGGCGTGGTCTAAATACATATCAAATGAAAACAGTTTTTTTAGAATCAATATCCCATTCTAATACTACAGTCACCGTGATTTTGGTTTATCATGACCTCTTTTGATATTTCTGCTACATCAGTTTCCTCTCTGTTTCGCAGAAATGCATCCATAACCCTACCTTCTGCATGGCCATACTATACAAAACCACTGTCCTTTATCCTCAAACTTGATAAAAATTTATTTTTCTTTTTCTTTAAACTGGATATCAGCTACCTAAATCTTGTTGGACCCTAATTCAAACGAAAGTTTTGTTAATTACCATTAATATGCATTTATAACAGAGTTTTGAACGACCTTTAGACCAACTTCAACATGACATTCAGTTCAACAACCTTTCATAACAACCTTAAAAGAAAAATTAGACAAGTTACCCTTAATGCCAAAGCTTTTATAAATTCCTTTGCTGCTTTACATTTTTCAGCTTCATCCTTTGCCAGAGACCAAGCATGCTCAATTTTTCGCTGACATTCTTGAATCTTTTGGCTTCCAATTTGGCATTGCATTTCAAGGCTTCTTGCCTTCGACATGAAAGAGAATTTATTAGATAAGAAGAAATCCAAGTGTGGTATACAGAAAGCATGCCTATCACATGATTGAACAACCATAGCATTTTACCTAAAACTGACTACATAAGAAAAAAGCTATACGCATTAAACAATAAACCATCCAATCAGTAGTCTTGAAGACAAAAGAACCACATGAAGTCAGATGCATATATATATATATATATATACACAGACACACATACATAAACCTTACATACTATTCTTCCTGCTGAAGAAAGCAGGCAAGAAGAGATAGCATAACACATATATAGTTTTAGTTGCACATACTGTTGGCCTCAAAGTGTGGCGAGCTATGTGTTTATAGAAAATAGAGCATGCAAACGGACTCATCAATTAAACCCTTAACGTATTCTCTAATCAGAACAGTGACAAAAAAGTGCATTAGTAATACTCTCTTGAGTTGGATTAAGTTACAGCTTATCAACAGTACACTACCTAATATGGAACAATAATGTACCAATAACAAAATTTCAATACATGAACTTTGAGGTATCAATACTGCAAAAGATATCAATCTACTCACTCACAACATATTAAAATGGTCCAGGAGTTATGTTTCAAAATAAAAAATGTTCAGAAATAAAGGATTATGATTTCATCTCAGGTGGATAAATTGGTCCTAACGTCCAGCAAAAAATAGACTCGGTAGAACAAAACCAGATGCAAAACAATATTAGCCACTTTGTGTTTTTGCCCCAAGAGAAGTACAACAATCAGTTTAAATAATTAATAGGCCAAAGATAAATAAACAGAATAACTACCTCAGCTTTCAGCCTTTGAACTTCTTCATTAAGCATCTTATTTGATTTGGCTAAATCTATCTCCCAAATTGTGGAATTGCATACAGTAGATTTTGATTGCAGAGATGCTCTCTGCAAGGAATCTGGATCAACTAAAGGTAACTTATTTCTGGAAAGTGGAGAACTTGCTGAAGAGTTTTTACTATGAGGTGCTTCAAATAGAACAGGGAAAGATACTTGCCCCCATCGTGGTGTTGCCACAGAAAAATAAGAGGCAGGTTCAAGATATTGTTGCTTTTCACTTTGGGTCTTTGATGTCTTCCTTTCAGTATCCTGATTTTCTTCATAAGTTGAATGTTTTACTGACAGTAATGGACTCTTTGTAGGGATCGCTTCCTTAGCATCTTTCTCATCAAGGAAAGTTCTTTGAGGAGTCAATGGTTGCCTTGTCGTTCGCTTTGCAAAATTTAAAAGCTTGCTTGAATTTGTGATCTTTTGTAGATGATTAAAGCATGGATTACAAACACGAGAAGGCTTGCTTTTATTAGGTGCTAATGATGCATTTGCAATCTTCTTGCTACTACATGCATGACAGAACAGAAGACCACAATTGTAACAATTATGCTTCTTCCTCGTAAACCCAAAAGTCATTTTGCATCCTGTACAAGCTGACTGATCGTTAATAGTGATAGATTTGTGTAAACAGATTGCTGCTGTTAAGCTTGACCCACAAGCTATGCTTTCAACCTGCTGGTCGCTCAACAACTCAACTAAAGTTGGCATGTTTCTATCTTCGATGTCACCTAAGCCTAACTGTCCCTTGGAACCACTCCCCCAAGTATAAACACTTCCCGCTGATGTCAAGACAGCAACATGATAGGAACCTGAAGAAATCTCCCTGACAAATTCTTGTTTAAGCTTCCCTTCTACAACAGTGATGGATTTATCCTTTGCTTGTGGGTTTCCTAGTTGTCCATGTATTGCACTTCCCATTGTATAAACCGTACCTAAACTAGTGAGTGCAGCCGTCAGCATTCTTCCACAAGAAACTTGCAGAAAATCAAAATCCACAAGCTGCACAACACATGTTGGTAAAAGCTTTCTCTCTCCATCCGCATGACCTAACCTGCCTTTATCACCATCTCCCCATGTGTATAATTTTCGACAAGTTGCATTGAGCTTGTTACGATCAGTCATGATTTCTGCAATAGCAGCCATGTGCCATGGTCCACACGAAACAGATTTTACCCACAAATCCTTAAAAAACTCAACTTCTTTTGGTTGTAACAAACTTAGTGTATTGCCATGGCCGAGAACCCCAAAAGTTCCATCACCATATGTAAATAATTTCCCAGCGCTAGAAACAATTGCTGTATGCCACTCACCACAAGAAACACTAAGCACATTTACACCATCCAATGGGCCAGATATCTTATGTGGCAACCACTGGCTTGTATTTCTCACCTCACCCACTAAATTAGTGCCATGAAAGTCACCACCCCAAGTATATACTTCACCAGATTGTGTCAACACACATGTTTGGTACTCACCACAAGCAACAGCTTTTACAGCAACACCAGAGAGGGATTCAACAAGCTTCGGATGGCTGATATCCATGTTAATCTTGTGCCCAAGCCTTCCACCATTTCCATCACCCCAGCAAAAGACCTCACCCTGTTTCGTAACTAAAGCAGCATGTCTTGCTCCTAGAGATATACGCTGCACATCCAACATTGTTGCAGACTCTAGCAATTTAGGCAACAAAGTGTCAGTTTTTAACCCATTCTGAATACCAGAGCTATCGCTGGCACCACAAATATTTCCTCCAACTACCCCTTCACCCCAGATCATGACATCCTTTAGAATTTCATTCTTCTTTATCTGCATAGAGCAATGAACAGGTGCATTAAACCTGTGAGATATATTCTTTTGAAACTCCACAGCAGCATAATGGGTTCCCCACTGCTTCAGATTATCTGGTTCAATATATGGAGAAGTTGGCATTAAGGTATCCATTACATTTTGCATCTGTGACAAATTTGATTCTGATGAATAAAAGCTATCAGAAGAATATGATAAGCCATCAGAAAAACATCTCTCAGAAAGTGACTGAGAAGGACTTCCGCATAAGCTTCGTACCTTCAAGATTTAATTAAACATAATAAATTATGTTGATGAGAGTTTTTGGCGGAAAAAAAAGAAAGCTATCTCTTGTGACAAAGTATAGAAGTTAAGGAATATGAAACCTGAGAAAACTGATTCGTATCCTCTGCAAGTCCTAGATTATGTTTTCTTCGAATAAAACCAGCTGGACTGCTGATACAACTTTGT
Source organism: Theobroma cacao (assembly GCF_000208745.1). NCBI lineage: Eukaryota > Viridiplantae > Streptophyta > Magnoliopsida > Malvales > Malvaceae > Theobroma > Theobroma cacao. The sequence continues at coordinate 6,412,586 of NC_030853.1, read as the reverse complement.
GCCCCTCTACGGCTCCTCAAAGTGGTAGTTGATCTGCAATTGTGACATCTGGATATCACAGCTCTCAAGCCTACAAACCAGGAATCAGCCTGTGCTTTGTCCTTGCATATCTATGAAAGAGATAGATAAGGAAATTCAGCTGTAAAATAAAAATCCCAAGAAAGAGTATAGAGTTGAGGGAGTGGGTGAAGAAGAAAATATTAACGTATACGAGAGGAACACCAAGTTTACCAAATCAAGGGAGCGTTCACCGTTAGCATAAATAAGTGAAATTGACTGCTGCTCCCTGTCTGGTTGGAGTTGCCTTTGAAAATTTACCTGCATTAAGTCAAACCTCCAACATTTAAATAAAAGCATCATCCAGAAACACAGTTACATATTTAAATACAAGCAAGAATTACATACTGTCTTCTGTCCAGTGACAATCTTCATAACAGAGCTCAATCTCAATTTCCTTTCCTCTTGTCCTGAATACCATATGAGATATTTTTCATCCTGAAATTCAAATCAAATTTGGCTATTGATCAATGATCGTTCCGAGCTAGATTGTAGCTGTTGCAGAAAGTAGAAAGGATAATACAACCAAAACTGCATGCTATTATTAATTTTAAGAACCACAAGGAGAAACAGGAGATGCAGTCTAAATTACAGTTTAAATCTTAGATACAAGTGTCAGCAGCATGTGCATAGGCCAAGTTAAGCAATTTGAAAAGCACAATATGTAAATGGGATGTTCACCATATGATAGTTCAGAAGAGTTAAGTGTCCTACAAAGTCCAGAAACTTTTATCTGTCATGTCAGAAGTAAAAGATGGACATAAAGATAGAAACTTTGATAGCCAGTGGCATCCCGTTATGCCATCTCTAAAGTTCTCTTCCTTCATTCACAGTTTGAATTAAATATTCTTCTTTTGCCCGCTTTCCTTGGTCAAACAAGGCGAGTAAAGTTAAATCAGTGATAATTAATCTAGAGTAACAAGTATTCAGAGAATAAGTTATTATGGATAAAAAAAATTAAATTTTGTTGAACAAAAATAAGATAAATGCCATCATCATCCCTAGGTGATACCCACAGTGGTGATTCCATTGACCAGAGCAGTATCACCCTCACCACTCCACCAGCCCCTCCTATCTTCCGTAGCCAACACCAACCAAAACTACTTCTCTGCTAGTGTTACCAAATAGTCTCCCCTCATCCAAAAGATAAAAGAAAAAACTAGGGCCCGATCCAAAAAGCATTACCCATGTTCTCTCAGAAATACAATTTTCTTCCACTCTTCATAGTATTATTTCCAGGAACCTCCAAATGTTTTAGTTAAGAGTTTCATGGCAGCTGAGCAAATAAATGATTCTTCCATTTCATTTGGTATCTAGTGATGGAAGTCAACCAGTACAGCACCAAAGAATTAAGGCAAAACAGCCTTGCATCTGTGCAGCTGCACAACAATCAACTAAAAGGAAGAGGGCAACAAAATTGGTCTAAATGTTTAGATAGCAAACAAGAGAATTCAAGTATTTCAATAAATGTTTGTGCAGAGTCTGAGGGGAACTAAAAGGAAGAGGGCAATATCACTTTGCTAAGAGTTTCAGAATTTAAGCAGCACTTTGCCAAGGAGAGACAAATTTCTCATGGCAGACAGTCAAATTTTAGAAGTTTTTTTAGTTAGAGAAAAAGCAGCAGCCAAGCAGAGTTGAGAAGCAAACGATGACAACATAATTCAGAATTCAGACAGAAAATCTGCCCACCGTAGAAAGCCTGAAAGGACAGAATTTAGGCTTCCCTCTTCTTCCACACTTCAAAAGATGTGCGCCTTTCTTCATAGACAAAATTGCCTGAAACATGGACGAATGATGATCAAACACAAACACAATGCCGTGACATGTAAAGACTGAAGTAAAACGAAGAAGATATAGGCAGAGAAGGAGTCAAGGAGCGTGCAAATGAGGGGACCTGTTCAACGTGTCTGTCAAAAGGAAGTAGTGATGCTAAGGAATCTCCTTCACCCATTTCTTTTAATTTATTTTTTAAGGCAAGGCAAGGCAGAGCAGAGCAGAGCAGAGAATGAGAGAAGAAGTGATAAATAAATGGCAGTTGGTTTCCCACAAGGAAACCTTAACTAGCACCACTTTGCGTTTTGTAACGCACAGTCTATCAATTTCTGCAGAGAGACACAGACAGACATTTATGAAACGCTACTATAAATGCTTCTTCCTTTTCTTCTCTTCTCTTTCCTTTATTGCTGAGATACCATATATATAACGTTGTGGGTTGTCTGTCCCTGCCCAGACTCGAGACTCAAAGGCTCCACCTCCACTACCTTGTAAGTGAATCTGTGCTTACATTTTCTTACTTTGATATCCGTGTCGAGTAATGTAAATCGTAAATAGTAATCAGAGGGAGACAGCGAGAGACAGCGAACAAAACCCCACATCACCATATGCACACGTGTAAGCCAATACCACATGGCCTTCGGCTTTTCTTTTCTATTCCGCAAATTAAATTCTCCCTCCTCTTTTTACCACATGCTCTTTTGTCTTTTCTTCCCAACCATCTAATCTTTTTTATCATTTTGCTTTTTTACCTTTTTTTACCTTTTTTGACTTTTTGTTTTATTAAGACAACCAAAAAAGAAGCTTGGAGGTAAGTCATTCATTCTCAACTGCTGCCACTTTTTCCATGTACAAAAAATTTAGATCTTTGTTTCGCCTCACTAAATAGAATGATTTCAATGTGTGGTGAAGAGAAATTTAAATATTATTGAGCAATCTTAATGCAAAAGAAGTGTTGGATATACAATATATTGCTTATTTTTAATAAATAAACCAATTAAAAGACTCAACTTATCAAGCACAATAATAAGTTTTAAAGTGAAAGAAGGAAATAAATAAATCCTTTTGTTATTTAAAATAGAATAAAACTTACTCGGAATGAATTTCAAAAAAAAAAAAAACATGAATGTGAATTATGAATTTATCTTTATATTCACTCGGTCCACGGCCTGAATCCACATTAATCCTTAGAATTCCTCACATGTAAATAAATATATATTGAATTTGTATCTCTTAATTGAGTACAACAACTTGATTATTTTTAGTGTTCCACTGTTGGGTTAACATCCATGATAATCCATCTTATTTGATCAACTCTATTAAAATATAAGGATTTATCCCTAGTTTATCTTGATAAATTAAGTTAATAATATAAATATATGATAATTATATATCAAAATTATCTAATAATTTTGATATATAATTATCTGATAAAAGGGGTTCTATAAATAGGCTTGAAGGTTTTTTACTAAAATACAATCACAATTAACTAGAAAAAAATTAATGTGAAATTAGGAACTCTCCCATCCCTATATCCAGGCCATCTTCCCTCATTTGCCAAGCTTAGGTTTTTGCATTGTGAAAAGTGTGGTCATTGCTCCTTTTTGTAGTAGTTTACCACCTCGAGTTTTTTTTTTTTTTTGAAATCAATAGGCTGTAAAACATCCAAAATCAAGATCATGGACTCACTTTGCATTGTCTTGAAAAGATAAGAGTGGTACATGTATATGTATTTTATAAGAGTAAGATTATTTCGCAACCTTTTTAATCCGTATATTTCTTACGTTAGTATTGGAGTCCACTCAACCGCTTTCATGTTGTTTTTTATATGGAAACATGCCTAACATTCTCAACATCATTTTATGCCTTTATTTTATAATTATCTATTTTTAAAGATTTTTTTACATGATAATGGCATTTGTAAATAAGCATGTTTTTTGGGTCTGGTTTTTCATTATATGATGCTCTTATATGCCTAATTAAATCTATAAATTTTGTGTTCCATGTGATGAGTTTTCCATCGGTCATATATTTTCCATCAATTGGATTTATTTTTTTGAAAGAATTTAGAAAATGAACATGATTGAAAAAATAAAAACTAGAGGTCAAAGATGAATCGCAAGCATAATCTTGGCTCACTCTTGATGTAGTTGATGTGTGTCATGCAAGTCAATTGACAGGTTTTGTAAACAACTTAAATCCAAACCAACCAAATCCGATAGCTTAGGAAGCACAAAACTCACCTTGAATTCAAGTTTTTGGTGCTTCAACTTAATCAAAATGGAAGGAGGAAGAAGAAGAAAGTGTTTGGAGAGAAAAGTAGAGAGAATGGCATGAGAAGCAAGAAGAAAGGGAATGGGCAAATGAACCAAAGTCCCTTAAAACCCGTTTGGGGAAGGGGGTTGATCCCTCCAGGGCAAAATGCAAGAAAGGCATTTCCTCTTTAGTTTTTTGCTCCCTTATCCTCCGAATACCTCTTTTTCACTCGCAAAAGTAAACTTAAGGGTGAATTCTAGTATATTTGGTTCAGAATGAAGCATTTCATTAGCTCATTAAATAATTTTTCCCATTTTGCCCTTAAATAACAAATTGGAATTGTTAGTGTAGAAGTCTCAATGCACAATATACCAAGAAGGAGATGAATTGGTATTTGTAAAAATCTCTTTGAAAATCTAAGTATAAAGATCAAAACTTTTTCACCCAAAAACATTTTCTAACATCAAAAACAATATCTTCAACAATAAATTATTAAGCATAAAAAAATCCATCAAGGTAAATATATTTTTCTTAAAATAAATGCTAGTTATGAAAGGTAAAGGAAAAAATTTTCCTAAGTGAAAAACAACAAATCAATATAAATCTATTTTCTTAAGGCAAGTATAAATAATAAATAATAACACGAAAATTAAAGAAAGACACAAATAATTTATAGTGGCTCAGCTTTTTCGATGCTTACATCCACCCCCTTGGTAACCAAGGAATTTCAATCCATTATTAAGGATTCATGTTTTTTAATGGGAAGTGATAACCCTCATACAATCCACAAAGGGATTCTTGCCTTTTAATAGGATCAAACGATAACTCTCACAATGGCTTTTTCACGGAATCAAGATATAATCCTTACACAATCTATAAAGGGATTCTTGCTTTTTCACGAGATGAAGTGGTAATCCAAACAATCCATAAAAAGGATTCTTTTTGTTTTAAATATGAAGCGATAACCCTTACAAGATAGCTTTTCAAGGTTAAGCTAGAACCTTGATAAGATGTGTGTGCAAAGGAGTAATAGCAAAGATTTACCTCACAAAGGATGGATGCTAAAGATTTTAGCTTGGGTATAGCTAGAGAATTAAAATTAGCTTGAATAAAGCAAGGACTCAACTTTGTACGCTTGGTGGAAGACTAAAAATATGCTAGAAAGTGAAGATGAGCTTCTAGGTTGTCTTTTTAGGGTTTGAAGCTTTGGTTCAGGTATTCTTTCACTTTAAAATGACTTAAATGCGTTTATTTATAGTTGAGACAAAGTTTAGAGCCGTTAGACACAAGTTTGAATCAAATATGACCGTTGCTGAAGCTTGAAGATTGACTACAACGCTCCTAAGGTCAACTATGTTTTACAAATTTCTCAATTAGGGCTTCCATAGTCGAGTATAATTTTCCTCTAGTCGATAACCCTTACAAGATAGTTTTTCAAGGTTAAACTAGAACATTTACAAGATGTGTGTATAAAAGAGCAAAGATTTACCTCACAAAGGCTAGATGCTAGAGATTTTAGCTTGTTTGTAATTAATGAATTAAAATTAGCTTGAATGAAGCAAGTATTCAACTTTATAAGCTTAGAGGAAGGCTAAAAAGATGCTAGACAGTGAATATGAGCTTTTGGGTAGTCTCTTTAGGGTTTAAAGCTTTGGTTTAGGTTTTCTCTTACTTCAAAATGCCTCAAATGTGTCTATTTATAGCTGTGACAAAGTTTGGAGCTGTTAGACACAAGTTTGATCAAATATGACCATTGCTGAATCTTGAGGGTTGACTACAATGCTCTTAGGGTCAACTATGTTCTTCAAATTTCTCAATTAGGGCTTCCATAGTTGAGTATAATCTTCCTTTAGTCTATCAACTTCTAGAAAGCATGTATTTTGTAAATCTGGCTTGCTATAGTCAACTATGCTTCCTCTATAGTCAACCATAGCTGTGTAATCTTGATTTTACTGACTTTTGACTTGTTAGGTAGATTATGCCTCTTTTATAGTCAACTATGATTGTGTAATCTTGACTTTTCTTGCCTTTTGACTTGTCAAGGTCAACTATGCCTCCTCTATAGTCAACTATGGTTATGTAATCTTCAAGTTTTGCATTTTTCAGCCTTCAGATTGACTTGAGCTTCTCTACGATGAACTCTTGACTTATGTCTTAAGGTTTTTTTTAGCTTTTTGGTGCTTTTCTCCAGCTATTTCTTCCTTACCTTGTACCTATATTCAAATAACATTTCAAGGCATGTTTGCTATTGCATTTTTAGCTGAATATGCATTGTTTGAAAGCTTATAAGGTGTTTTCTTGTGATGCATGGCTTTCCAAACAAATGTGTAACTGTAGGGGATTGAAAATGTATTTGAGACAATTTCAAATGCTTGACATTAAGTTCAACAAAACATGGACTGTTGTCAAATCAAAACATTAGGTAACTCAAGGCTAACAATCTCCCTCTTTTTGATATGACAAAAGCATAAGCATATTGCATTTGAAATTTTTTAAAACCCCCTTGACTTAATTAGTCTTTATGCCCTTGTTGAAAACATTTACGTGTGAGAAGGATATAAGAAATGAATATGAACTTTGAAAATTCTCCTCCTTAATATATGTATGATGTTCAAAAATGTTTTCAAGGCAATTCAGCTAATATAGGAGTATTTCAATGTGCTCATAAACCTTTTCCCCCTTTTTGTTATATTGAAAAGTTTAAGAGGTGTGAGCTTTAAGCACTTAAAATCAAAGGAAAATGATTGGTGATAATAATCAAATAGAAATAGGCATTAAGTTCAATAATGATCTTTAACCATCAAATCAAAACAATGAGATATGTTTCCATGCAAATATTCAATCAATAAATCAAGAAATATATCTAATCATCATAATATGAGAGCATTAAATCATGAAGTATTCCCAATCAATATATATTCAAGAAAAGCATTGGGAAATATACTCATTTAGCACATCCATGAAGCATAAGATATTCAAGTAAAGCATGAAGAAATATATTCAACCATTTCAAATTATACACAATATATATTTTCAATCAAGATATCTTTCCATGTAAGATATGCAATCAAAGCATTACGAAATATATCAACATATCATAAACAAATCAAGATATATATATATATCCATTTCATATATTTTTCAAGTAAGTGAATGAAGAGTATATCATCAATCAATCAAGAATGCCACATATAGATACATAAGAGCACTATAAGTAAGATCTATAAATATTATTAGTCTTTCATGAGTGCCCACACATAATATATTGAACAACAAGAATGATATGCATGAGTGAAGGTGAACAAGTCATCCTAACTAGTGTCCTTTTTTGGAAAAGAGTTGTGCAAGATGAGTCTTTTACTTCTCTTGATGTTGAAGCATGAGTTGGATTTGTTGGTCAAAGTTGTCAAAACATGCAGTCATGACATCAAGTTGCTTTGAAGTTTCATCTAATGTGGTCATGATATACTCAAGTTTAGCAATAATGTCCGAAGCACTAGATGGCATAATGCTGAAGGATGGTTCAACTAAAGTTGGTGGAGGAGCATCATTGTCACCATCATCATCACCTTTTTGGCTAACTCTCTTCTGTACCCAAGTTCTTGTCTTAACATCTTTTATATAACCCATTCTCCCTAATGTGATTCTATTAAGATTTTTGATCTTGGGTTGAGAAGTAGCTATGAAACCTCGACCTCTATAGACACGTAACTAGAAATAAATGCGATAACACGGACTAGGGTTAATTTCATCATTTTCTTGGTGAGCTCATAGAAGTGGGTTTTCTAAAATTATTAAGGTCTAAATAGGCCTAAGAAATAAATGAATAATGTATATAATAATGAAATAAATGAAGAAAATAGAAATAATGACAATTTCACAATAGGGTAAAATGGTCATTTTGCATATCGAGTTTAAATTTTTAAGTTTTCATGAACTCGAGTACTTCTAGACTATTATGGACTTTGTCTCAGTATCAAAGGAGCAAAAAGTTGAACCAAGGGAAAGAAAGGAGGCAAAGTTAACTATTGAATGGCATTTTTGTAAATAAATGAAACTTTAATCAACTTCAAGAATAAATATCTAATTTTTAGCGGCTTCTTCTAACTTCCAGCAGCTTCTTCCTTTTTTTTTTCCCATCCCTTCTCTCCATTTCACGTTTTTCACCTTCCATGGAAGCCTCCCTTAAAACTTTATAACTTTTCCAAAATTAATTCCATTTCTCATGCTTTTATACACCTTGTCATAGGGTTTTTCATACTCTTTTACTTTTACACCTTAAGAACCTTTAAAAGTCTTTCCTTAATACTCTCTCTCACTAGCTGGACATTTTAGAGAGAGAGAGAGAGAGATTTTCCATAATAGCTCGAAAACTCTTGGGAAGGAATTCAAATTACAAAATCCACCAAGGTGAGTAATGAATTAGGGTTGATTTTTAAGTTGTTGATAACGGTTAATAATTAGATTGTGAGTGTTTTATTGTTGAGGTTGTTTATATATTTTTTTAGTGTGATTAGAGTTGAGTAAATAAATAGCCATTTAATGGTAATTGGAAGCTAGTTAGGAATAACTTGTAGAACTTGATTTAGGAAATGGCTTTTAGAATTTTATTAATGCCAATTTGGGTTGGTGTGATGCTATTGTGTGTGATAGGTTCCAACGAAGCCCCACATCTCCATTCAGAGCATTAGACACAGTTAGAGTCGATCAAAGCATTAACAAAAACAGTGAGTGAACTTGCATTAAAATGTTTTGGGATAAGTGCATACAAGCTTGATTGAATCACTTGAAAGATTTGATTGATCTTTTCTCTAAAGTATGCAAGGGAACAAGCCCTTGATGAAACGTTTTTGCGTTGTTGTCATGACCCGAAACTCCCATCGAGCCTGTGACAAATGCCGCGATGTGCCGATAGACATTCATTACCCGGAATGTCAATCAAAATCTCGCAAGGCTTAACATTAGTTTTTCTCACTTCCCCTATGAGTATTAGTCACTAAAATTATATTTTGAGAGATTGTAAACTATTTTCAAATCATTTAAAATAGAAAAACAATTTTTTCTCACAGGGGCATTTTGGTTATTTTTTCTCAAAAATCTAGAAATCTGCTAAAAATGTAGTATGCGAGTACAAAACACATATTTCATAATCAAAAATAAGTTTAAACATCTAAAACCTTCATTTAAAATGAAATTATGATTATTAGAATAAAATAAAAATATTGAATAAAATATTCAATTTTCTCATAAAACAATATTTGTAGAACAATGCATAAATAATTTTTACAACGTAAAAGCAAAATAAATTCATATATATTATAATACAGTAAGCCAGAGTATTTAATTTAATTTATAATAACAAGTGGGCCTACGAACGACCAAAAGTATTAAAAGCAGTAAACCTACAGTTTGGAGGATACAAATCCAACTGTAGCCCTCAACAAAGTGAGCTATCTACTGACTATCCTGAGCTTGAAAGGGGTGGAAAGGAAGGTGGTGAGATTATATAATCCAAGTGAGTAAACAAATACCATCTAAAATATCTAAAACTGAGTAAATGGAGACAGATAAAATAATTTAATATACTGTAATTCATTACCTTTCAAACTCATTTCAACCAAATAAAATCAATTCATATAAATTGAGTAATCAATATGGCTTATGATTTCCTGAAAAGTTTGGCTCCTGCCAAAATCATTCTTATACCCAGTTATCAAGGATGCCTTGATCGAGGGCTATCCTAACTGAGTCCGCCAAGGCTGTTAAAAAGTTATGTATGCATAAATCATATTTTTATTTTGAAAACATAGCCATTCCTTGGCGTTGGCTGAGTTTACCCTCACGTGATGGTTTGGCGTGAAGTGAACTCTAAAGTGTTAACCTCAGGAGTTATCCATCCGCGCCTCTCATACTGAGGTATGAATATGACCAAGTTTCGTGCCCCTCTAATAGGTTGGTCCATATAACTAGCCCACTGCAGCAAGCTAAACCCACCATACAATAAAATTTGCAATAGCATGACATGGTAATTATTTTATTTTATTTTACAGCCTTTCGAGGCAAATCAATAATTTATACACTTCGAACACATTTATCAAATCAACCATTCATGCCAATATTGCCATAAGCCAATCAATTAGAATCATGAATTTACAACACACAAAAACAGTCTCCAATTACTCTATTTTCAAACCATCATTTAATTTTAAAACAATTTTATGAAATCATTTCATTAAATCACATTTTGTTTATAAAACCGAAAAATTAATCATTTAATTCATTTTCCATAAAATTCACAAAATCGAATAAAACGTACTTTATATAATTAAGATGATGATAAGGTTACTCACTATTTCGGGAGTCGAATTCCAAGTTCTCTGATTCTTGATCCTCGGGTACTATCTCTTTACTTTTGCTAGAATGCTCACCACCTAGACATAATGTACAATAAGCCATTTACTACATTTGTGCTAAATTGTTATAAAACCAATTCAGGCTCTATACTAATGCATGAAATGGGATGTGAAATACTTGGGTAACTATCTAAATATGGTGTTCAATATAAATTCAGTTATGTACCTAAATAAAACTATATTGGCCTAATTCGATCTATCTCTCGATTAATTGGCCAATATGTCCAATTTAACTCCAAATAATTCCATTTTTCTCCCAATACTCCAAATCATCAAACACAAGTCATATAGCATAAAATCTAGCAAAATCATCTTCACATTTTCTCTTGGAAAATTTGGCCATGGTGGGTGCATCAATACTATGATTTTTCCTACTTGATTCTCACACCATAAATCATCATTTCCTAACCAATTCACTTGAAATAAAATCAAAATCATCATCCACACTCTACATGGAAAATTCGGCCAATGATTGGTGATGGGAGAAAATGAATTTTTCTTGCTTGATTTTCATGCTACACATCATTAACTAACTAAAAACACTAAAATATTTTAAAATCTAACCAAATCAATCATCAAATCTTCTCTCTCTAAATTTGGTCAGCCATGAATCCTTCATGATATCTTGTGATTCAACCATGGAAAATGCAAAATAATGCATGGGAAAGGTAGATCACAAGTCAAAATCAAGAAACTTTACCTTTGATTGCTTGATTACTTGGAATCCACCAATTTTTCTCTTTAATTTTCACCTTGGGGTTCTTGTTCTTTCTTTTCTTCCTTCGTTCTTCTTTGGCCGGCCATATGAATGAGAAATGGGCTGATTTTATGCTGATTTTTAAGCCAAAAAATAAAAAGATATAAATTTGACACATGTCACCATTCCATTGGTCCATGTGTCATCTTAGCCATTAAGCAATCTCTCTCTACCACTTAAATTTCCTCAATTATGCATGATAATATTGGGTAAAATTCATGTGCTAGACAAGTGTTGGGTGGTGTAAAATTACAATTTTGCCCTTGGGGTGGCAAAATGACTATTTTACCCCTATGCTCAAAAAAATGCCGGAATTAAAATTCTTCACTTCTCAAACTCAAATTATACTCCCAATGATCAATCTTAGTCAAAAATTACAGCCAACACTTACATCTTAACCTCGGGTGGCAAAATGACCATTTTACCCCTAGATCATAAAAATTTTGATTTGACTCCAAATCGGTCCTTGAACTTCGAATCACCATTTTAAGTCATTTTGGGGTTTTAAAATTCTTAATTTCATCTTAAAATCTCTATTCAGACTAGTTCGAGGCTTAATTCAACTTAATTGTACCATTTGGTACAATATCGTCCTTTAACGATTTCCAAGGTACCCAAGTAAGCAAACATGCATTCTTATGTAAGAATGGTATAATAAACATATTGTAGAGTCGGGCTTGGCAGTTGTGGAATATGATTGTAATGAATTCTTGTGCACCTATGTTATGTTGATATATATATATATATATATATATATAGATATATGATATGTATTGATAAGTAATATTGTGTGGTAATTATAATCGAGTGTGTGCGGTGTGGGAGGGCACATGTCGGTGATGACGTGGTGTGATTCCAACTATGTGCGGTGTGGGAGTGCACATAAACTGATGACCGGTGGTTGTATATATGATTGCTGTGCGGTGTGGGAGTGCACAAGATGATTCCAGCCATGTGTGGTGTGGGAGTGCACATGAACTGATGACCGGTGGGTGTATATATGCTTATATATATATGTATGCGATAGAGATGATCATGCATACTATAACACTGAATATATATGCTATAGAAAGGATAAGGAAATAAGATGTGATTGTATTGAATGTTGAGTGTTGGAAATTGTAAACTAATTTCAAATTGATTTTTGTTGCAATAGGACGGATTTTCAATGCAGCAAAACCCCCCTTAATTTCATCAGCCCTAATTCTCACTACAGCGAGAAACTCTCGGGAGGTTCAAAAAAATTTCCTTGTCGAAATTTCGTTACAGCGGAAAGTCTTCTTGCTGTAGCGAGAAACCCTCTGTTATGCTGTTATGCTCGTCTTGCTTGGATTCTGTTGTAGTTCTCACTCTTTCCAACTTCATGGTTGATCATGGGTCCTTCAACATTAATGGATTAGATAGTCAAAGTTTGAAATGAGGGGTTTTAATGAGAATCTAAACTAAATTGCATTGTTTTTACTATAAGTGCATCATGTTTTTTAAAATTTTCCTTATCGTTTGCTTGTTCCCTTTTTATGTTCACTCACTGGGTTTATACTCACTTTTTTAAACTTCATGTTTTCAGACTCAGAGGCAGTTGGGACCTAATTTGAGGCGTTCACCTTTTGGTAGGTATTTTAGCATTCAGTAGTCGTACCTTCACTCAAGGTCACTCTGTTGGTCGTCAAAAGTCTTTTGTATGTATATATATATATATATATATATACTCGATGTAAATCGTTAAGATTTGGGTTACAAACAATAGATGTATATTTGGATTGATGACGCCATTATGAGATGGCAATGAATGAATGACAATATTTTGGGTTAATACAAATATAAATATTGAGTTTCCATGTATGTTACTGAACTACACATAGTTGAGAATTAAGATTTGTGGTTTAGGAATGGTGACGTAATGAAATGATGAACAATATTTCACAAAGAGGCTTGCTTGGACTTAGCAGGCTGTGCCCATTGGGCCCATGCACCAGTCATGGCCTGGGTTTTGGGCTGTGAGAGTAGCATCATCCATAGAAGATATATCAATGTTAAGATGAGTAAGTATTCGAGTGATAATTTGGCCATACATAAAAGTAGATTTAGTCCCTATCACTGTTGGAGTAGGATCTTAGTGAATTAATATGATTGTGTAAAGCATGGATTTCAAAAAAAAAAATTTCTTTTTGTAAAAGAAGCAAGCAATCCAATTACACAAGCGGAAACACACATTATTATTATTGCAAGCAATATAATCACAACAAAAAACAAAATAAAAATCTATTAAGTAAGAAAAATCATACCTTTACTTTGAGATTTTTATTTTCTGACACCACCATACCAATAAATGATTTCTCAATCAAATAAGTTTACCTCTTATTCTTCAAGAATACTTTCAACTTGAACCTTGAGTGGACAAGGTGTGGAATGCAAGGCTATAATATGGAAACCGATTTTATTCTCTTTTCTTTGAAAAAGCTTGAAGGAGGAAAAGAGAAGAGATGGCTGAAACATTTTTTTTTAAGAAAAAGTACGTTCTATGTCTTTTCTTCCAATCTCTTCTGTTGGTCCCGTTAATATGTGCTAGAGGGGGAGTGAATAGCACAATTTGGCTATTGACAAGATGTGGAACTAATTTCCAGAACTTTAGAAAGTAAAAACAGAGTATAAGGTGCACAGTAATTTAGAGTGGTTCGGTCCAAGACCTACATCCACTACCTTGATTATCCAACCAAGGATTTTCCCAACAATTCACTAAGAATTCGGAGAAATTCACAAGCTTTCACCAAGCTTTTACAATGGCTTTTCACAGGCTCAGCCAAAACCCTTACACTAGTTTTTCACGGGCTCAACTAAAACCCAAAGTGGTTTTCCAAGGCTCAACCACAACCTATAACATTCAAGCTTTCCCAAGCTTGAACAACCCCTTAGAGTGACTCCCTCACTTTAAGTATACAAGAAAAGAGGTTACAAAAAGTACCTATGATCATAAGTTGATCTGATTGGTACAAGATTGAGTGCTAAATACAATGACAAAGAGTAGGCGTTTAAGTGCAGATAAGTGCAGTGAAGCTTTTCTGGTTTTTCTTCTTTCTAAAGCTCAAATCTCATTCAAGGCTTCTAAAAACTTGTTTGTCATTGTTAGAAGACCCTTTTATTCTTGGAGATGCAACTCTGATGGCAATTTGGAAGTTTATATCCGTTGGAAACAATTGAAGATGAGTTCTAGCCGTTAATCTGTCCTGTAATGTTCTGGTTCAAATTACAGGCAGAGAGATGTTAGTCGACTAAGTTGGTTGACTAAGTTGATTCTGTTTCTGTTTTGCAGATTCTGGAAGAAGGCACTTAGTTGACTGACATGGTTGACTAAGTTGGTTCTATTTTTCAAACTCTTCAGCCCGCCATTTCTCCAATTTGAAATTTGGTCAACCAATGTTCTTCCTTGTTAAACCAACAAGCTTCCTCCTTGTTATTCAGTTAGATCTTGTTGATTTTATCCCTCTTTTTCTTTCAAAAATACTTTTTGAAGATTTAAGAAATTAATTTCAAGTATTAATTTCCTGCACACTTAAGTAAAGGAATTAGACACAAATAAATGAGAATGTTTTATTATCATCAAAAACTAATGGAGCCAACA
>NC_030853.1:6379586-6394691 GCF_000208745.1 Theobroma cacao | reverse complement strand
ATTTTATCATCAAATGGTAAAATGACCGTTTTGTCCCTAATTGGTCAATTTTCTGATGGACTCCAAACTGGACCTTGAACTCCAAATCACTATTCTAAGCCATTCTGTTGGTTTTAAAATTTTCAAATTCCTCTTAGAATTTCTATTTGAACTAGTTCAAGGCTCGATTTAACTTAGTTGTACCACTCGGTACAATACCGTCTTTTAATCGAGCTTGACAAGGTCTCACACATTCCAACTTACATAAGTTGAATTCTACGAAGCTAAGTGGGGAATCTATTTGGACATAGATATTCTAAACTCCAATAAACTTATAATTATTCTTAATCTCATTAAAAATAATTCAAGCTTATTAACTATGAAATCACTCCACCATAGATTCATGGTTGCACTCTTGGATTAACTATAATTATAAGAAATAATTCAAAACTTGATATTAATTGTTAGTTGTCCAATTGCAAACCTTATATTGTGAACCCTCATAACCATTCAATGACAAAAGGTGAAATTACCATTTTACCCTTTATGTCAATTTTGTCCCCTAATCTCAAATTTCATCCAATTAGTGATTCAATACTCTAGATTTAATCTTTTGAGTATCTAGATGTGATGAGTAGCTAATTCATCAATCCACTGGGCCCAGATTAATCACCAATCTTCTTGAAATCACTAGAAGTGATGTTAATGCTATGAACTCCATTATCTGAATATATGTTCCCAGATGTTCATCTCGATTATAATCCCAAAATACGGAGTCTAGATCAGCGCTTTTTGATGATCATGCTCATGGTAAATCAAAGATTATAAGGAGATTAAACACGAGTCCACTATCCATCAGGATTTCAGTTCTACTATAAGCAAATGCATAAGTGTGAGATCAAGATTTACGTAATGGTAAAACTTAAATTTGATTCTCACATGATTCCAGTTCATGTTATAGTGTCATTACTCGAAGTCAACCATTTCGATGATTTGAGACTTATCATTCCCTTGAAATGAATCACATTTGTTTTATTGGAAGTAATCTGGACACTACAACCTTAACATAATAAAGTGACCAGCTTTATTATATGGTTGTGAACAATTTTTTAGATTCAATTAAAATACATGTCTCTTATGTATGACTCTTCATCCAAATATATTTTAATATCTCAATAGAATCTTAGTACCTTAATAATTAGATAATGAATGCTTACTAAAACAAACTCTTCGTCTTATTATCAAAATGTACTTTCATTACAAATAAATTTAATGAATTTTAAGCATGAGAATATACTTCCTTTCCAGGGCACCAAATTCTCAAAATTCCTAACAATCACGGTCTTCCTCATATTAGTGAATATTAAGTGAGCCAAATCTATGGCATCTAGCAATACATCATGACTACCAAAATGTCAGGAGAGTCAATATGGTTTAACTAACCTTTCAGTATACAGTATCTTAGTGTAATTTAATCCTTTCATCATATATCCTGGATAGATAGAAAGTTTGGCTCGGTGTCTACTTTCTAACTTATCCATATTAGTCTTGCAACTTTCATATTGACCTATCAAGATTGCCTTGGCCAAGGGCTTCTAGTCAATATAAGCTAGAAGCAAATAAGATACGTCCCCTTCAAATCACCTGGGGTAATGAATCCTCTCTGGACTACTGATTCATTTTCACATGCGTCATGCCATACCCAAAAGTACCGTTTTTAGGTATTTGGTCTCCTTCAGACTCGTAAAGGTGAAATCAAAGCATGACAATTCACATACAAGATGACTTGGTATCACAAGTCTAAGGATTACTTACACTGCTGACACATGTGAGTATTTCCATAGATACTTAAGTGAAATATCAAATGGAACTCTTATAGCGAGTCATGTTCAGTGAACTTGTTCCTTAACAAGTACCCATATACTATCCCCAAGTATCTCGCATACTTCAACTTATGAGATCAATTGCTCACTTTTAAAGTAAGGAAGCTTAGCATGTGCCAGCCTTTGAGCATTATCAATGTCCTTATTCTTGACAATACAATGACCAGGAACATATTTAGGAACAAGGCTTTGATGCACAAGAGTCTCATAATTATAACCTTTATAATTTCTTTGCAAGGCCATTATTTTCCAAGGACTTTATCTATATAAGTCTCTCATAATTCTTTATAAATAAACTCATGGATAAAGAAATTCCTTATACATTTTATAAAATATCCATAATGTATTTATCATGAAATATGACTAATTAATGTAGTGTTTTACAAGCATAAAACCGATTGGCTTGCAAGGCTTACACTAACATAATGCTAGAGGATGGTTCGATTGAAGTTGGTGGAGGAACATCATCATCACTTTCTTGATGAGCTCTCTTATGTACCCAAGTTCCTGTCTGAACATCTTTTATATAACCCATTCTCCCTAATGTGATTCTATAAAGATTTTTGATCATGGGTTGAGAAGTAGCATCATGCATAGAAGATACAACAATGTTAAGATGAATAAGTATCCGAGTGATAATTTGGCCATACATAAGACTAGATTTAGTCCTATCACAATCTTCCTCATATCAGTGAATACTAAGTGAGCCAAGTCTATGGGAGTCTGAAGCTTGACGTGATGTATGAACCATAAGTCCTTTTTCAAAACTGATGAGTGTTTACTTGGTACTAGCCTCAAAGTCTAGCTGATGATCAAATGTAATATTTTATCCATCAGTGACAATCTGGCACATGAATTAGTAGCACCCTCATTGTTGACATAGAGCTTTCTTTCTAACTCTTGTATTGTTAAATTATTGTTAGTCCCGTTAATATGTGCTAGAGGAGGGGTGAATAGCACAATTTGGCTCTTGACAAGGTGTGGAACTAATTTTCAGAACTCAAGAAATTAAAAACAGAGTATAAGATGCACAATAATTTAGAGTGGTTCGGTCTAAGACCTACATCCACTACCTTCATTATCTAACAAATGATTTTCCTAACAATTCACTAAGAATCCGGTGAAATTCACAAGCTTTCACCAAGCTTTTACAATGGCTTTTCGCAGGCTCAACCAAAACCTTTACACTAGTTTTTCACGGGCTCAACTAAAACCCAAAGTGGTTTTCCAAGGCTCAACCACAACCTATAACATTCAAGCTTTCCCAAGCTTGAACAACCCCTTAGAGTGACTCCCTCACTCTAAGTATACAAGAAGAGAGGTTAAAGAAAGTACCTATGATCACAAGTTGATCTGAATGGTACAAGATTGAGTGCTGAATACAATGGCAAAGAATAGGCGTTTAAGTGCAGACAAGTGCAGTGAAACTTTTCTAGTTTTTCAACTTTCTACAGCTCAAATCTCATTCAAGGCTTCTAAAAACTTGTTTCTCATTGTTAGAAGAGTCTTTTATACTTGGAGATGCAACTCTGATGGTAGTTTGATAGTTTATGGCCATTGGAAACAGTTGAGGATGAGTTCTAGCCGTAAATCTGTCTTGTAGTGCTTTGATTCAAATTGCAGACAGAGAGTTGTTAGTCGACTAACTTGGTTGACTAAGTTGATTCTGTTTCTGGTTTGTAAATTCTGGTAGAGGGCACTTAGTTGGCTGACATGGGTGACTAAGTTGGTTCTGTTTCTCAAACTCTTCAGCCCGCCATTTCTCCAATTTGAAATTTGGTCAACCAATGTTCTTCCTTGTTTCACCAACAAGCTTCCTCCTTGTTATTCAATTACATTTTGTTGATTTTATCCCTCTTTTTCTTTCAAAAATACTCTTTGAAGAGTTAAGAAATTAATTTCATATATTAATATCCTGTACACTCAAATAAAGGTAGTAGACACAAATAAATGAGAATGTTTTATTATCATCAAAAACTAATGGAGCCAACAATTATCACTAATATAAGTTATAGCATCAGGTGCACATTGTAAACCAAAAACTTCCCTAATCATCTCTGGTGTAATCGTAAGTATTTTACCCGTTACATAAGTAGTAAATGCATTCTCATGAGTCCTGACCTCATCATTCTCATTTGTATATTGTGTGCTGGCATTACTATAAAATACTTTGACAAACTTTTCATAAACAATAGTATTGAGTTTCAAATAATCATACCATCCTAAAGCCCTAAAGTTTTCAATGTATGGAAAGCCAAATTCATCAAGAAAATCTAGTTCAATTACTCAGCCATGGTAGACTTTTCTTGGAACGAATATATTTCGATATCCTTCAAAGGCATTAGAATCAAAAAAATTCAGCTCTTGAAAATGATTTGTGCTTGAGGAACTTGCTTGACCCTTTTGAGCAAAAGCCTTGTGATGCTTTGGTGGTGCCATTAAGGTGTTTTGAGAGGATTTTTGAATTGAAGAATGTGAGGAGTCAACTATGAAAAGTTTAGAACAGATTTGGATGCTTGGCTATGTGTGTTGTTGATTTCTCACGCAAGTGTACATATCGTTAACAAGTAATATAGTAATGAGTAGAGTATCGTTCCCACGGAGAATTGTTTTAATTCTTACTATTAACTGCTAAAATTAACACACCCTAATTTTATTCAAACAACCAAAATTTAAAATTATTAAAAAGAAAAATTAAAACTACTAAATTGAAACTTCAATCAACTACTAGACCTATGATTATAATATCCCTCAATACTTCATTTGATTATTGCCTCTCTCTCTTAACTTAGTTTAATGGATTAAGTTGTTAACCTAGAGTCTTAAATTATTTACAAGTCTCTGTTGAGTTTCTCATAAAAATACCTCTCCCAATTAATTTACTATAAGTCTATGCAAATTAAATTGAAGAAAGATTCATTAAGTTTGTGCTCTAATCCTGGCTATGTATGCCTTATAGGTGTATGTCTACCCTATATGCAAATCAAATAACCTAATCAACTAAGTGTATTCGATCATACACTATTCTATTCAAGGTTTACCTAAATCTCCTTTGTCAAGGTTTAACCTAGATTTCTAATTTAATCTAATTAGTGATTAGGCAATTAGAAGCATTAAGAACAGAATAAAATAAACAACTTAAATCTATCAAACATAAGAAAAAGAGAGATAAATAAATTAGACTACATATTGAGTTCAATCATAATCTTAGATAAACAATTTAGTTCCCTATCAAGTCACACATCATCATTGAATAAAGATTAAACATTAAAAACAAACTAAGAAAATAAAAGAATAATCAAAAAGATAAAACTCAAGAATTATAATCTTGATCTTCGAAGTCTTCTTGAATCCTTCAAAATCTTCTCAGCTTTAATGACTTTGCGGCTTGACTCATAGCTTTCAATCTGATGTTTTTTTTTTTGCTTTATTTTTTAGGTCCCCTGAAAGGTTGTTTTTATAAGCTTTGAAGTTTGGCCAAGTTGGGTGGAGAAAAAATTCAATTTCAATTGGGATTTCCTCATTAGACTATGTGAGTCACAGCTTTGCCAATCAATTAATAGAAATCATAATTGCTCTAAGACTACTACAGTGCATGAACTTCAACAAGATTTTTAACCACGTTCCAGGCCGAATTTGGTGAAGTGGTAAACATGAAAGTTGTAGATTTTTCTCTTATCTTTTCAAATGGTCCAAGAATCGCTTCATTTGGAGTCGGTAGAGAAAGTTATGGCCAAAATACCGAAACATGTGCAGTGAAAGTCTGCACCTTGAAATTGCTCTCCTTCTTTCACTAAAATTCTTCTTTCAAACACCTATAAAAGCACAAATAAATCAATAACAACCTATCTTAACCAATTACCACCACATTAAGCATAAAGTTAACCATGATTAGATTAACTCAGCTAAAATAACTAATTTAAAATAATTAAACAAAATTTACTAATTTTTATGTATTACTAGAAGAACTAAGCCAAATGTTATCAAAATTAAGCCCAAATAACTGTATATTATAAAGTTATCACACCCCCAAACTTAATATTTTGCTAGTCCTCCAGCAAAATAGAGAAAAGAAACTAACTTACAAAATTCAAATTCAGTTAGTGAGAACTAAATAAATATAGTTACTACTACTACTACTAGTACTACCACTAGAGATAAAGTGCATCAACTCAATGAGTCTTTATAATTTCCTCAAAAGTATGTCTATCAATCATTAACTTAAGGAAAAATATAGGCCTCATTCAAATTCATGTTTCAATTCTAATGCAAGCACATTCTCGAATGGATTTTCGTGTGTGTGTGTGTGTGAAATCTTTTACCAAGAATACCATAACCTCTGGATGAGTTTATGCCAACACAAATTTCAAATTAGTATTAGAACTCCATATGTTTACTTTTCATCTTTTTCTCCACTAATGTAGACTAACACTAAGTTAAGGATCAATAGGACTTTATAACCTTGTAATGTATGGCTAGGGTCAAGGCATGATAAAAGATATTAATGAGGCTCAAATCACCCTAAGCACACATTTATTCTAGAACCTATCTATAAAGCTCTATTTTCCTTCTTCTAGTACAACTTTTCTACCACATTTGAAATTTTTTTTTCAACACATTTTTTTTTTACGATTTCACACCCCCAAACTTGTTTTCTTTATATTGTAGGTAGTGTGGTGATTTTTCATATTTTGAACTTTTTTTTCTCTCACATCAACATCACATTTCCACCTTTTTCAACATTTAGCTTAATCTATATTTCCTAAAACAATATAGATGCTTAGGAGTGAAGGTTGCAAAATTGGAAAATTAATTTTAAGGCTAAGCTCAATTATTATGTAGTTAAACAAAGAAAAGGAAAATTAGGCTCAAAAGGATAAAAATTTAACAAGTTGGCTTTTTAGGCTCAAACGGTCCAAAGGTGGCCTAAATCATCTCCCTAACTAAGTATTGCCTAAGATTTCACCTCGAGAGAAAATCAAGCAAATTCTAGAATTCATGACGTAATCTAAAATTTACATCAATATAAACCTTCTCTAGATATTCATAATAATTCAAAGTAAAAGATATAATGCTCAAAATTGTGGAAATCACATCCTAACAATGATACTTAATAACAACATTTAGCATGAATCCAAGCAAAAACCTTATTCACCAAAAGCTAAGAATTCAAGATAGCTAGTTATAATCATTGGATAGAGAAATCATCGAAAAAATTGACACAACTTTACTCTATATTCCTAAAATTCAAACAAGAAATAAATTCATTTACCTACTAATCCTAAGTTATTTATAAATCTGGATAAACATGCAAATAAAATTAAATCTAACACTTCCACAGAATATTCACCACCAGAAAAATAAATTCACCCAAAAAAAAAATAAATTCACCATCGCAAACTTAACCTAAACATTATCCTCAATGTTAGAAAAAAAATAAAGGAAAGGTAAAGAATACTCCCCTGATGATTGGATGAATTTTGTAGAAGCTCTAATCCTTACTATCGTCTTCATCATCCTTATTTTCACTTCTTAAGAGGAGTTTTTTTTACTACAAAAAGAAAGTAAATAAAGGTTAATGTTCAAATAAATAAATAAAATCAAAATAACTAAAAAGAAAAGAAGGGTTTTATTGGGTAATGGGCTGCCCATTGTTGGCAGCGCATATAAAAAGGAGGGAGGGAAGGGTTATGGTGAGTGGGCAGCCCAATTGGTAGCTTACTTCAGGGGGGGCCGCTTGACTTGCTTTTTTTTTTTTGTTTTGGGGGTTGCCCTTATTAACAGCTTATAACAGAAGGGGGGCTGCGGTCTACCCTTTAAAGGCACCGTGGCCCGTGTTGTCTTATTTTTGCTGAGCTGCGGCCTCCCCCTGTGTTATCTTATTTTCGCTAAGCCACGGCCTCCTTTTGGGGAAGCCGCGACCTACCCTATTTCTTTTTTTTTATTTTTTTTGTACTTGAAAAATAAAATAGTGTGTTAAGAATTTAATAATTGAATAAACAAAAATAAAATAAAATAAAAGAGAGTAAGATAAAGTGCTTGGGTTGCCTCTCAAGAAGCATTTCTTTATAGTCACTAGCTTGACTTTGGTTAAGGTTTAAGTTTGCATGAAAAAAGCTTGAGGTATGAAAGTAACCTCCTCCTAAGATGAGGTTGTAGTGCCTTTAACTCAAGATTTGATGCTTGCTTAACCCAAAGTGGTGGAATGGGCTGACTTTTATCTAACTTCTCAAATGGAGCTTTTCTTGAATAATGTGCTTTTGCTATAACCTCCTTAGGTAACTCATCAACTATATCTAGAAAAAGAATGGGAGGCACATATGGCTTGATTTATAGTGATGTAGATATTTCCTTTTCTTGCTTAATTTTTTCATCTTGAACTTGATTGCTGGAAGTATTTTCTTGATCTACTTTATCTCCATCTTTTTGAGGTCTATTATTGATGGCATTAGCTAGTTGACCCACTTGTGTCTCAAGATTTCAGATTGATTTTGCCTGACTTTGAATGATGGCATCAGTCTTTGTCATGAATTGTATGAACATATCCTCCATTGAAGGCTTTTTCTCTAGCATAGGAGCCCTAACTTGTGACTAAAAACCATTATGGAAAATCGGCCGTGATGAATATGTAGGACCTTGATCGTTATTCCATGAAAAATTTTCATGATTCCATCTTGAGTTGTAATTGTTGGAGTATGACTTATTTTGTTGCCCATCGAAGCTTCCACCAAATTGCATTGATTCGTAATAGGTTGGACAACAATCACTTGAATGCCTATCTCCACAAAACTCGCATGTAACAAAAGAAATTTGAAAAGCATTATCACCCCAAGCGTTATTTTTTTAGACAAAGCATCTATTTGGGTGGCTAAAACACTGATTGCATCCAATGCATAATCACTAGCAACCCTTCTAGGCACAAATTTTTTTGGTGGCCACTGATAGTTCATCACCTCAATCAAAAGGATTTGAAAATAAAAAGAAAAGTTTGAAGTAAGTTAGGAATGCTTGGTATTAATATTAACAAGAAAGAATTAAAAATCAATTCCCTAGCAACGGCGCCAAAAACTTGTTGTTGATTTCTCACGCAAGATCATGTATCGTTAACATGTAATATAGTAATGAATAGAGTATCGTTCCCACAGAGAATTGTTTTAATTCCTACTATTAACTGCTAAAATTAACACACCCTAATTTTATTCAAACAATCAAATTTTAAAATTATTAAAAAGAAAATTAAAACTACTAAATTGAAACTTCAATCAACTACCAGACCTGAGATTATAATATCCCTTAATACTTCATCTTATTATCCTCTCTCTCTCTCTCTTTTAATTAGTTTAATGGATTAAATTGCTAACTTAGAGTCCTAAATTATTTACTAGTCTTTGTCGAGTTTCACATAAAAGTACATCTCCCAATTAATTTACTATATGTCTATGCAAATTAAATTAAAGAAAGATTCATTAAGTTTGTGCTTTAATCCTGGCTATGTATGGCTTATAGGTGTATGTCTAACCTATATGCAAATCAAATCACTTAATTAACTAAGTGTATTCGATCATACGCTATTCTGTTCAAGGTCTATCTAAATCTCTTTCGTCAAGGTTTAACTTAGTTTTCGAATTCAATCTAATTGGTGATCAGGCAATTAGAAGCATTAAGAATAGAATAAAATAAAGAACTTAAATCTATCAAACATAAGCAAAAGAGAGATAAATAAATCAGACTACATATTGAGTTCAATCATAATCTTAGATTAACAATTTAGTTCCCCATCAAGTCATAAATCATCCTTGAATAAAGTTTAAACATTAAAACAAACTAAGAAAATAAAAGAATAATCACAAAGATAAAACTCAAGAATTATAATCTTGATCTTCCAAGTCTTCTTGAATCCTTCAAAATCTTCTCAGCTTCAATGACTTTGCGGCTTGACTCCCAACTTTCAATCTGGTGTTTTTTTTCCTGTTCTCTTTTTTAGGTCCTCCGAAAGGTTGTTTTAATTGGCTTTGAAGTTAGGTTAAGTTGGGGGAGAAAGAAGTCAATTTCAGCTGGGATTTGCTCACCAAACTATGTGAGTCGCAGCTTTGCCTAATTAATTAACAGAAATCGTAATCGCTCTAAGACTGTTACAGTATGTCAAATTTGATAAGATGGTTGACCACCTTCCAAGCCGAATTGAGTAAAGTGGTAAACATTAAAGTTGTATATTTTTCTCTTATCTTTCCAATGGTCAAAGAATTTCTTCATTTGAATCTTTGTAGAGAAAGTTATAGCCAAAATATAGAACATGTGCAGTGCAAGTTTGCACCTTGAAATTGCTCTCCTTTTTTCACTAAAATTCTTCTTTCAAACACCTAAAAAAGCATAAATAAATCAATAACAACCTATCGTAACCACATTAATGCCAAATTAAGCACAAAATGAACCATGATTAGATTGACTCACCTAAAATAAATAACTTAGAATAATTAAATAAAATTTACTAATTTCTATGTATTACTACAAGAACAAAGCCAAATTATTATCAAAATTAAGCCTAAATAACTCTATATTATAGAGTTATCAATGTGCTGTAGCAGTAATCTTTTAGATTTTGTGATGATTTAGATTTGAAATGAAATGCCCTATTTATAGTGAGTAGAAATTTGGATTTTTTAATGGACACTATGAATCTAGGAAGTTTAGAGAGAATGAATTTGAAAAAGGGAATGAATCCTTGAGAAATTAGATGAATTTGAAGCTTGGAATGATTCAAGGTACCTAGAGATACATGAGGGTTGATTATATAAATGTGGTAGTCAACTATGTCTTTTTGTTATTTTGATTGTGACTCTTTGACTTTAAAAAAGTCAACTACATTGAAGAAGTAGTTGACTATATCTTTATGGATTTGACTTTTGACATTTAAAATCTGTTAACTTTAAAATGATTATAGTTTTGATTATGACAAAATGATCAAATTTGCTTGAATATTATTTGAATGACCTTTGACTGATTCTTGAAATGATTTAGCTCTTATACATTTGTTCTTACATGATTACAAGCTTGATTGTTTTAGTTGTGTGAATTATTGAAGCTATTGAATTATCACACACTTGTTCTACAAATGTCTATAAGCTTGAATGACTTAATTATATGACTGCTAAATTTACTTGAATGATTTCTATTTATGATCTCTCTAACTTTCATCTTTGAGATGTTGAAATTGCAAAATAGGTTCATAAGTGCTAAAGCTTATCTCAAAGCATTCAAAAATGGTTGATCTTCACAACACCAAGGTTGTTCTCAAGCCATGAAGTACACTCACAACTCAACATTTGATCACATGGAAGAAGCAATGAAGTA
This sequence comes from Theobroma cacao, assembly GCF_000208745.1. Lineage (NCBI taxonomy): Eukaryota > Viridiplantae > Streptophyta > Magnoliopsida > Malvales > Malvaceae > Theobroma > Theobroma cacao. Next base: position 6,383,478 of record NC_030853.1, on the reverse strand, counting down.
GCTGAAGTTAAGTACCAAAATGTTAAGGAATCTTGAAGAAATAAAGCTCCAATCAATCTTAGCGTGAGGCGAGTCGATCCTATGGCCATAAATCATGCAAGTATCTTAGAGCAAGGTGAGTCGATCCTATGGCCATAAATCATGCAAGTATCGTTAAGTGTGTCTCCTATACATGCCATGATATTTCGAGCATAACTCTCACTAAAGAAGTCCAATTGACGTGATTCTTGAACCATTGGAAAGCCAATATACAGAGCTACAACTTTCATGTTTACCACTTTGCCCAATTTTATCACGACCCAAGCTTGGGGATCCGTGTCAGGCGTATGAGCCTGGTTAGCGAAGCCTGCAAGACCCGGGCAAACCTCAAAACTTCGAATCACATAACACATATGTCAGACCTTGACCTTTATAGACTCATAGTTAGTAAAATACGCGATATCCTTGATCAAGGGTAATTTCGTCATTTCCTTAGTAAGCCCATAAAAGTAAGATTTTAAACAATATTATGACCTAAGTAGGCCTAAGGCATAAATGGATGATGAAATTAGGGTTAAAATGAAAAGGAAACAAAAATTTTGATGATTTTCACTGTAGGGGTAAAATGGTCATTTTTCACCTCAGGTTAAAATTTTAAGTTTTTATGAACCTTAGTATGTCTAGACCATTATGGACTTTGTCCCAGTGTCAAAGGAGTAAAAAGATTTCATAAAAGGTTGGAGGAGAGTAAGTTAATTGGTGGTAGGGCATTTTGGTAATTTAAGTGGAATGGATAAGATTTACTATAAATATCTTTCTTCCAACAGCTTCTTCTCCCATTTTCTAGCAGCTTCTTCTTCTTCCTGCTTCTTCTCTTTCACGTTGCTTCCAACCTCCATGGAAGCTTGATATGGAGCTTGCATAATTTTCTCTCTCTAGCTTTAATTTTCATACCTTTATGCCTTTTTGACTAGAACCCTTGTATTCTTCCACTCTCTCTCCTTAAAACCCTTGAAAAAATCTTATTTTCATACTTTCTCTCACTAGTTGGGTGTTTTAGAGAGAGAAAAAGAGAATTACCCCATTTGTGTGGAAGCTATTGGAAGAGAATTCAACTATAAAGGAACCCTAGGGTAAGTGATGAACTAAGCTTGGTTTTTAGCTGTGGATAATGGCTAGTAATTAAGATTATGAGCTGTTTTATTATTGAGGATGTTCATCCACTTTATAGTGCTTAAGATAGTGAACATAGATAGCCATTTAAAGTGGCTAGCTAAGGGATAGCTGTCACAACCCAAATTCTGGGCCATGACCGGCACAAGGGCCCAATAGACGTAGTCCATTAAACCCGAGCAAGCCTATATATCTATCCCACTCATCATTCCATCAAATATTGCTAAGTCACAATTTATAACTTTAAATCAAAATGTTGATAGACATTGCCAACTCGTATTGGCATTACTCGTTTAAAATATACATACATTGCCTCAAATATTTAGTTGCTAGTTTTCGAAAATATCTAGCTTTTAAAAAATAACTCATTTCTTATCAGCCCTTAATACAAGCTTGAGTTTTTTAATAATGGGCTAAACCCATACTTAGAAGCTAGATTGCACAAATCTTAGCTCCAAATCCTCACAAAGTCAAGGCAAGAGGATTATCCTAGATTTGAAAATAGTTGGATCTAAGGTTATTACTTGATTAAATAAAAAATTAATCGGCAAGTATTTGTAATCTTACCTCTAGATCGTTTTCGAAGCTTAGATTTAGCTCAAACAAGCTTTAAATGGAATTTAGGGGCTTAGGGTTTCAAAAAGGGTATAGAGAGATAGAGAGTGAAGGGGTTTTCTTTTAAAATGGGCATAATGCCCGAAACCCCTTTTTATTTTTGCCTTTGCCTAGAGACGTATCAATACATTTGAGAATGTATTGATAAATTCTTAACGAATTCCCCTTAAATATATCGACATATGAGGCTATGTATTAATACTTGTTATTCAATTTGCTCTTTGCCTAAACTGTATCGACACATGGGGGAATGTATCGATATTTTCTCTCCTATGCGTTCTTTGGGTGCTCTCTACTTCAAATCTATCGATACATTTGGTTAATGTCTCGATAGATGTTTATCTTACTAGGAATGTATCGATACAATTTCTTTCATAAAGCCTTATGTAGTTTATCCTACCAAGACTATATCGATTCATTTTCCCTTGTAGGTAGTTTTTCAACTTTCCAAACTTCCAAAAATCCAAACTTAACACCTCAAAATCATCCCCTATTAATATCACATCTCAAGTCATTCATACAACTTAAATTCTTATACATATATTCTCAATCACAAGGCCAATCTCAATCAAATTATCAAACTTTAAGATTCATGGCTTAAGTACCATAATTGATACTTTCAAATGTCATCATAGGCATAATGTTATCAAAGATCTCCACACATGCCAAAAGTTCAAAGTCATAGCCATTAAGGCATCACATTCAAGACATATGTTCAAAACTTCATTTAAACTTCAAACTTAAAGATTCATCAATCTTTTTCCAAAGAATTTAAGTGTCCAAGTGCCAAACATTTGTATAATTCCATTAAGGACTTTCAATTATGCCAATATTCACAATCATTTGCCTATAAGCATAATCATATTCACTAGGATTCAAATTAGCTCATCAATTAGCTTAGCTATTTCAACATATTATCATAAGCCTTCACACACATATGGCTTGCATCTAGGTTAGAGGTATTAGAAGTTCATATCATTTTGAGGTCAAAATCGTATTGGAGGAGGATAGACTACTGTAGTTTCCAAAAAGAAACAACCATAGTTGACCTTGTAACTCTTATAGTCGACCCTAAGGAAGTAAACACATGATATCCAAGCTTTTATGAAGCCATAGTCGACCTAAGTGAGTGGTAGTTGACTACTTCAAGCCAGATTTAAAAAATACAAGCTTTCTAGAAGAGGATCGATTAGAGAACTTCCATACTTGACGACAAGTAACCATTAGACACAATAAGGCCAAACTCTTGAAAATCAAAGTTTTGAAAGAAAATGAGAGAAACCAAGCCTTATTGAGCTAAAATTCCTTTGTCCTTCACTCTCATCTTTATATTCTAACTTTATACCCAATGTTAGGCATTCTTCCTCCATTGTACCAAACTAGCAAAATTCACCTTTTAGAGGCACTATTGCTATCCTTGTAAAAGTTCTAGCTTAGCCTTGGAAAGCTATTTTGTAAAGGTTATCGCTTCCTATCAAAAAGCAAGAATGCCTTTATAGATTTTGTATAGGTTTGTGGTGAGTCTGTTAAAAGCCATGGGTTTGTGGTGAACCCATTAAAACCATGGGTTATTGCTTGATCCCGTTAAAAAGCAAGAATCCCTTTGTGGATTGTGTAAGGGTTATCGTTTCTCGTTAAAAAGCAAGAATCCCTTTGCTGGATTGTGTAAGGGTTATTATTTCGTGTTAAAAAGCAAGAATCATTTTTAGTGGATTGGAAATTCCTTGGTGTGCCAAGGGAGTGGATGTCAACATTTGAGAAAGTCAAACCACTATAAATCTATCACAACCCAAATTTTCGGGCCATGACCGACGTAAGGGCCCAATAAACGTAGTCTATTAAGCCCAAGCAAGCCTATCGATTTATCCTACTCATCATTTCATCAAATATCGCTAAGTCATATTTCATACTTTTGAATCAAAATAGTGATATACATTCCTAACTCGTACTGGCATTACTCCTTAAAAATTTACATACAATGTCTACAACATGTATTCTAATAATTTACATTAAGTTTGTCTATACAAAACAAAATAACACTCGACTTCCAGCGGAGGGACTCGGATGAATGTACAGCTATGAATGCCGAGATACCTACCAAAAGATGGACACAGGTCTACAAGGA
>NC_030853.1:6371199-6377843 GCF_000208745.1 Theobroma cacao | reverse complement strand
TTCATAAAACATAAAATTTTAACTCGAGGTGAAAAATGACCATTTTGCCCCTATTATGAAAATTGTTGAAACCTCTAGTTTTCTTTGTGTTTTCATCAACACACATCATTTATGTAGTCTTAAACCCATTTATACCTTAAAATATCATAAAACTTACTTTTGAGAGCTTATTAGAGAAAATAACAAAACTACCCCTAGCTCGTATTATTTACATCTATACTTAGTTACAAGCCTTTAGAGGTTGAGGTCTCACAAAATCCTTGGGTTTTCATTTTCATTTTTGTCAACGCTTTAAGTTTCTACACTTGACTTTGCAAAACTCATTTTACAAATTGCTTAAGCCTTTATTTCATACTCATTACAAAAATGGTCTATATCTTTGTTAAAAGCACTTTTCAACCATCACAAATTGTCTTATCATTGTTGAAAAGATTTCTTGAAATGTTTTTCTCAAAGTTGCCTTTATTTGATTTACATTTGAAGAACGTTCAAGCATTTCAAAGTAACCATTTATCTATGATCTATTAAGTAGTCTTGTTGAAATTCCTCTTACAAGTTTTCAAAATGAGTTTTCTAGTCTAAGATTGATTCTTGAGTCTTTATAGTCGACCATAATTTTGTTTGAAAGACATTGGAATTGATTTGTGAAAAGAATTACAATCGTAGTCGACTACAGAGTTTTTGTAGTCGACTACAGCTGATTGTTTTACATTTTCTAAATTTTTTAAAACACAATTCACCCCCTATTGAGTATTCTTGTTACTTGATTCATTAAGCTAACATTTTTAACAAAATCAAGGGAAAATGATTACTAAGCACAATAGTCAAACATGGGTTATAATTTTGAAAGATTAAAGATTCATTATGAATCTTGTGAATGTGTATTTTTAAAAGAGCATGAATAAGGACTTCAGGATATAGTCTTGATGACTTGTGTGAATGGTGTATGCATGTATGATATGAACAATGTGTGATGCAACATGCCACAATTAAATATGTTCACAAAATCAACCAAACAATGAAATCAACAAATACACATATATATGCATACAATTATATTCACATGAATATTTAATCAAATGATCAATAAATTATTCCAATCACAAATATAAAAAACATTATAACTATAGTGAGGAGCATATAATAATTCCATATTTTAAACATTCACGAAAGAATGAGTGGCATCATTAAGCATGAGATTAATATGGTTTTTCAGAGATATTACCAATAATGTAGAACATCGTTTGTTGAGATCTTACCAAGCTTATTTGTTGAAGATGTCAAGCACTTAATCATCATAGGATAATGTCAATGATCAATTCCCCTTTTAATCATTCATTAAATTTCTCCCAACAAGGAGAAGGAGTTAAGTGGTTAATCACATTTAAAACATAATCTTACCTTCCCTTACATGGATCATGTGATAAACATGGGATAGATAATGGTCATATGATAGATTAGTATTTAAGTAAAATATTCAACATGTCCATCTCATACGCATATATTCAAAGAACTAGTAAGACATGAGTATTTAAATTAATATTCACTATATGCTTCAAATACTCATAATTTCAAGAGAATATGCATATTGGTTCCAATGTATGTCTAAGATATCATCAAGCATTAATATCAATTTCGTCATATGATGTCCAAACACTATCAATCAATCATTATGTAATAATTTTCTAATGATAGTTTAGGAAATAATTTCTTCAATAAGATTATATCATCATTAAATACCCTTGGAAATCATATTTCTCAATTTCATAAGACATGTGTCAAATTAAATATATGAGAATTGATAATCAATGTTGCACATGCCATACCTCAAAGATCTTCATCATAAATGAATGATTTAATTTACCTCTTTCTTGTGCTATTGACTTTGAACATGTATGTTCCTCCTAGAAAAAGAGAACTCAAACTTTTGTTTTTGGTACCTAAATTTTTTTGGGTCTTTTACAGTTAGTAACCTTGGTTCTTTTGTGAACCTTATCAACTTCTACCACCTTACCTTATGGAAGTTTGGTTCCCTTGGGAACCCATACATATCTACCTACTTTATTTCTTTCTGTAACAATTCTATAAGAGCAAGATAAAGTGGAATGTCCAAACATGAGGCATAAAGTGCATCTAGAAACGCCATCATATTTTTCATTTGCTTTAACAAAGAAATTCTTGAAATGTGTTTCTTTTTGTGTAAAATCATAGCCTAACCCTTCCTTGTTAAAGAAGGCTTTTTGTAATACTAACATGTCATTCAATTTTTATTGGCTATCTTGAAACTTAGAGAGTGTGCCATGCAAATTGTCATCTTTCTTTTTCAACAAGTCAATTTCTTAAAATAATTGCTAGCTATGAAAGGTAAAGGAAAGATATTTTCCTAAGTGAAAAACAAAAAATCAATATAAATATATTTTCCAAAGGCAAGTGTAAACAATAAATAATAATACAAAAATTAAAGAAAGACACAAACGATTTATTGTGGTTCGGTTTTTCGATGCCTACATCCATTCCCTTGTTAACTAATAATTCTATGAAATAAAATTGTTTTTATCTCAAATTGTTCTTAAAAGTTAGCTAAGTTCTTGAGTTTAGGTTAGAATTTCATTAGTTTTAGCTATTTTTCTATTTAGTTTGTTTTTATTAAGTTAATTTAAGTTAATTTAATTTTTATTTATCGTAATTTAGTTATTATTTATTAGTTTTTATATTTTTGTACGATTCTAGAAGATTAAGGCTTAATTGGGTGAAGAAAGGTGTTTAAGGAGTTTAGGCCTTGTTCATACATGTTGTGGTATTTTTGCACATAACTCTTATTTTAGATGTCCAAAGGATTCCATTCTTGAACCATTGGAAAGTGAAGAGACAGAGCTACAGATTTTATGTAGATCACTTTGCTAGGTTTCTACCTTGAAGATGGAGAAAAATGCAGTCGAAGTTGATGGAGTGCAACAGTCAACGAGAGGAAGACATGAAGCAAAGGGAGCACCGCGGCATCGAGCTAGAAAACTTGAAGAAACAAGTTGGAAAAGAGTAGGCTATGGGATGACTAAGACCTTATTAGGCTCTACACTTAGTTTAAGCCCATATTAAGAATTTTTAGGCGAAGGTAGTCTAGTTTAGGTAAAATTAGGGTAAGTTAGGCTATAAATAGTTAGCTTAAGGAGAAGTTAGCCACACATATATGCACACATTGAGGAGATATCTTGAGAGAGATTTAAAGGGTTAGAAGTTGAGGTGGAAGATTAAAGATCAAGGCAACAAAAATTAGTTTATTTTCTTTTTCCTTAGGTTTTATTGTTTTTGATTATTCTCAATGACTAAACTTCGTATATTTTTAGTTTTTATTTTCAGTATGTCATGCTAATTTTTTTTTTCTAGGATTGCAATTGAACCCATGTATAGTTTAAGTTTTTAATTTTTTTTAGCTGATTTTCAATGGAAATTGAATTGTTTATTCCAATTTGCTCTTAAAGCTTTTTAATTGACTGACCACCAAATAAATTGATCTAGGAACCTAAACAAACTTGGGGAAGGGAGTTTACTGTAGACTAAATTGGAATAGCATATGATCATATTTATTTTCTTAGACAAATAAATTGATTTGTGTATAGGATATAAATATACCAATATGCCATATGTAACCAGATTAGAGCCTAAACTTAATGAGTCTATTTTGATTTTAATTCACATAGGAATATAGAGTATTGGTTAAATTATATATTTTTATAAGAGACTTGGGAGAACATTATAAATAATTGAGGACTCTAGGTGACTGAAGATCGATAAATGTGAATTAAAGTTCGATAAGGAAAATGTGAATGATTTTCATGATGGTGTTTATGGTTGATACCTTATAATGGCATGAGAATGTGCTTAGTGAGAAGAACTAAGCCCTAAAGATAGTTTTCGAGATGTAAGAAGACTTAAGGAATGGCAAAAATGCTTAAATTGTCCAAAAACTTGGTTTTTGTGTTCAAAGTATTGATGCATATAGAGCATGTATCAATGCATTCTAAATAGATTGCCATAGAAGGCTTTCTGTGTGAAATGTATCAATACATTTTACCAATGTGTTGATAGATTTTTGAAAGTGTCGATACATTCAATAATGTATTGATAGATATGGTGCAAAAAAGGATGTTTGAGTGAATTTTTATGAGGATTTTAAAGGTAAAGCATTTATAAAGGTTTATATAAGTTTGTTTTCAAACGAACTGTATTTAAATGAGTTTAAATGACATGTATCATGAACTTTATGATTAGGAAGTTATGAACGGCATGAGTTTATAAATGCATGGTTATGAAATACTCTTATCCCCTAGCTTGTCCCTTTCTCTTATCCACTCATAGAGTCTTTGTGACTCACTCATTAGTTTCTCTATTTATTTTGTTGTAGATCAGTGACAGCATCTGATAGTAGCCAATGCCGCAGATATCAGTGTTTGATCTTCATTCTTTGGTAGCTGTCTTGTAGCCACTTGATGCTTAGAGGTCAGTCACATTTCGTTGATGAGTCAGTCTTTACTTTATGTTATGTTTACATACTATGAATATGTTTATGTTGATATTGCCAATGTTTGGGCATCTTATATGAATAATGTTAGCTATGAGATCTTGATGATGGCTCGAGAGCCTATATGGGCACCCGAAGGTGTTAATGATGTTTAATGTTCATGTTATCGTGCACTATGACAGTGGCAATTGTTAATACACATATAGATGTATTAAGTTGAGCTTACACAATTGAGTTGAAAACTTTCTTTATTGTGTAATAAGTTTTAAAAATGTATGTATTACTATTATGTACGTTAATGGATGTGATATGATGCTTCTGTATGTGATGATGAATATTTGATCATGTTATGATAAGAGGCTTGCTTGAGCCTAATGGGCTATGCTTGTTTAGGTCCATGCCCTGGTCACAATCCCTCCTGAAAATTGGATGTGATAATATCCATACATGTTCATGATGTATCGATACATTTTTTCGAAAACCCAATGTCTCGATACTTGGCCCAAACGTATCGATACATTTCATCAATTTCAAAAAAATAAAAGGGGTAGTACTATATTTTCACACTCAAAACTATAAATACCTTACAATTTTCGAGGGTTTTTAACCCTTAGTCATTTTTCTAAGGTATTTCGTTCAACTTAAACCCTTTCAGCTCATTTTTAACTTAAATATTCATTTTTGATGATTAAATGATGTGGTCTTGTGTTGTTATGAAAAAAGGTGACATTTGTAAGTTTTGAAAACTTTAAATCTTGATTTCTAGTTTTTTAAAATATGAGTTTATTGCCTAGATTTTCTATTGGTGATAAAAGTGAGTAGTTTCGAAAGTACCTAAAATGATTATTATGAGATTTTTTTATTTTAGGAAATGATTATGATGATTGTTGTATTATAGGAACACTTGAAAACTCCACGGATATCATCGAAATGAAGTTGTGATTAGAGTGAGGAATGGACTCTCCAATTCAGTGAGTGGATACACCTTTTTAAGTATTTTAATATTTAAAGTTAGCATAATTTTATGGAAATGGTTGTTTAAGCATGATGAAAAATTATTTCCATAAGTGGTTTAACAAAGGATTTGAACTACGAAGTTTTATGAAGCTTTCAAGGAAATGTTCAAATGACTTGATTTGATAAAGATTGTGATGTGTGACACATGGATTTATAAATTTTTTATGAATCTACTTTGTAAGTAATGTTAGAATAAGCCTTACAAGCCAATCTATGGTGGTATGTGTAATGACCCCTCCTCGATCGCTGCTGGGGTCCGAGACCTCTGGGAGAGACCTGCCAAGTCTTGAACAAGCTTTAATAGAAATTCTCATTAGTTCATCATACTTGTTAACCCAACCATCTTATCACTTTAAACCATACGCTCTCGTGACATGAATCGAACAATAGACACAATGAATCAATTTGACCTTTAAGTCATATAATCATGAGTATATACCTTAAAGTCCACAATCTCTAATTTAGTATTTATCTCAAAACCAATATCCATTACATACTAATAAACAAAATACAAAGACTCAACTTCTAACAGCGGAGTAACTCGGAATTGAAGTCAAAAAGGTGACATTACCTAAGTTGCAGTAAGTCTCGTGTGCTGAACAGTACACTTGAGTGGACTACTTATCTGTAAAAGGAAATAAGAGGGTGAGTCTCACAGACTCAGTGATCATCAATTCCATGAGTAGGGTGTAGATGGGAAACAAGCGAAAGGCAAATAAGTTTGAACATTAATGTCAAGCCCAGCCTTATAATATACTTGCCATGTCATTCATGTATTTGACAACATGCTTGCATACTTGAATACCTCGAAAAAATCGTCAAAAGTTTGTATTATACCTAGTGGTACAACCAAGTTGATTTAAGCCTCGAACTAGTTCAAATAAAGATTTTAAGATGCAATTGAGAGTTATTGAATCTTAGAATGACTTAATATGGTGATTTAGAGTTCGGGGATTGATTTGGAGTTAAATTAGAATTTTCATAACGTAGGGGTAAAATGGTCATTTTTCCACTCAAGGGCAAATTTGGGATGGTGGATGAAATTTTGATCAACTTTGACTATTTGGAACATAATTTGAGCTTGAGAAGTGAAAAATTTTAATTCCGA
>NC_030853.1:6346021-6370498 GCF_000208745.1 Theobroma cacao | reverse complement strand
AAGATATTGATGATGGATTTTTGTGATATTACATATTATTTAACTTGTAATTGATGACTTGGAGTGTGGGAAGTGGAATCAAGTTAATTGGAGTTGAATTGGATGTATTGGCCAATTAACCGATGTATAGATCGAATTAGGCCAATACCATTTTATTTCAATACATAATTGAAGCTACATAGAACACCATATTTAGATAATAATCCGAACATTTCACATCCCATTTCATGCATTCATATAAAGCCTAAATTAGTTTTATAACGGTTTAGTACAAATATAGTAAATTGCTTGTTGTGCAATATGTTTAGGTGGTGAAACTTTCGATAAGGGTAAGGAGTTTGTACCCGAAGACCGAGACTAGGAGTACTTCCACTCCTGATATTGTGAGAACCTTATTATCGTCTTAATTATCTAAAGTAGTTTTCATTTGTTTTTGTGATTTTATAGAAAAATGAGTTTAAATGGTAAATTCTTATGTTTTATAAGTAAAATGTGATTAAATGAAATGAGTTTTATAAATAATTTTGAAATTGAATGATGATTTTAGAAATTGAGTAATTGGAGACTGTTTGATTATGTTGTAAATTTATGGTTTGAATTGAATGGCTTATGGTGATATTGGCATGAATGGCTGAATTGAAAATTGTGTTGAAATTGTATGAACTGTTTGTTTTGCCTTAACAGGCTGGGTAGTAATATAATTGCCATGTCATGCTGTTGAAACTTTTATTGATTTGGTGGGATATTGATTAGTCACTGCAGTGGTGGGTTTCTGTGGACCAGCCTATTAGAGAGGGGCGCGGTAAACCCTGTTATATTTTACCTCGGTATTAAAGGCGCGGAGGGTATCTCTCGAGGTAAAGCTTTAGAGTTCACTACATACTAAACCACCACGTGAGGGTGAACTCAGCCAACGCCAAGGAACGGCTATGCTTTTAAACGTAAAAATGTGTTTTATGCGTATATGAACTTTTCTTTAACAGCCTTGGTGAACTCGGTTGGATGCCCCGGCCAAGGTATCCCCGAGAATGAGTTTTGGCACGAGCCAAATTTTTAAGAAATTCATAAGCCATGTTGATTATTTGAGTGAAATGAAATTATTTTATTTAGTTGAAATGAGTTTGAAATGTTATGAATCATAGTACGATGAACTATTTTAAGTGGTCTCCATTTACTCGACTTTAGATATTTTAGATGATGTTTGTTTACTCACTGAGTTTATATAAACTCACCACCCTCCTTTGCACTCATTCCAGGATCAGGACAGTCTGTAAATAGCTGATTACGTCAAGGGTTATTATTGGACTCGCCTCCTCAGAAATTGTCGGTCCACAGCCTTTGTTACCTTTGGTCATTCGGGGGCCCACACGTCATTGTAAATTAAATTACATACTCTGGTTATCTGTGTTACTGTATGTATGGATTTATTTTGCTTTTATGCTACAAAAATTATTTACACAGAGTTCTATAAATATTGTTTTATAAGAAAATGGAATATTTCATTTAATGTTTTTATTTTATTCTATTAGCTACAATTTCACTCTAAATGAATGTTTTAGACATAAAAACTTGTTTTTAGTTATGAAATGTGTATTTTCCCCTATATATTATATTTTCAGTAGGTTTCAAAATTTTTAGAAAAAATGACCAAAAAGCTCTTGTGAGACAGAAAATATTTTTTTATTATTGTTTTGATTTGGAAATAGCTTATAATCTTTTAAAATATGATATTTAGTAATTATTGCTCACAGGAGAGGTGTGAAAATTGATATTAAGCCTTGCGAGGTTTCGGTTGGCATTCAAGGTAATGAATGTCTATCAGGACATCGCGACGGTTGTCTCGGGCTCGAGAAGAGTACCGGGTCCTGACAATTAAAACATTTGAATATGTATGAACGATTTAAAATCAAATGGGGTATTTGTGCCTTACATTTAAATCCAAAAGCTGGGATGCAAAACAATGATTTCGAGTATTATAGTAAAACCAGTGTAAGTAAAGATTTTTACCATTGAAATCACTTGACATCCTTACTCAAATCAAATCAGTAGAATCACGCAAGCTCTCGTGAAATCAAATATCATTCAAGCTTATACGCAAATTCACAAATCGCCTCGTACGCGAGGAGGTAAATCTAACATCATAGTATAAAAAAGGAAGTTGCGAAAAATCTTATAGTTTTTCACCATACGTAGAAATACGAGTTTGAAAACCCAAAGAGATACCACTCTTGAGTAGGAAATAGAAATAAAACTCGTGGTCCCGCTACCACATAATAACATCCGGGAGCCTCACTCCATCGGATCCCCACATGCCATGGTAGTCTCGATGATGTTGGCCGACATTGGAGAAATCAAGCGGTTGCAATTGCAAATATCACTTGTGGCCTAGCCACATATAACAACCCTTGGCCTCGCCACGTATATCACAAACCATGGCCCCAACCATGTCTAACAATCCGTCAGTGACCCAAAGGTTCTTTAGCTAGAGCTCACTTGTGCACAAGGGTCACACTTTTTCGATGTGACATCCGACCTACTCTCAAATCTCCCGGTTTAATTAAAACCATAAAAAAATCAAGTTGGTTTCTCAAAAGATCATTTCAAAACCATTTCCAAAGTATTGATCACAGTATCATGATAAAACCCCCGTTTATAAGACTTACATTATAAACCTTTGCATGAGGTTTTAATATCAAAGTGGCATGGTGAATATGTGATTTAAATCATGAATGGACATCATATAAACAATAAGGCACATTTTGGATAGAAATCGTATTGAAAAGCTTGTTTCTCGGCTTTAAAATCCTTTACGTATATAGGTTATATATATACATAATCAAAGAATTTTCAAACGTTTACGCATCCATAAAATACCTAGGGTTCTACTAGCTCATGCTTTCCACAAGTTTGCATTTAAAGTAAATCTCACGTGCATATATATATATATATACATAATTATGGAAATTTTAAATGGACACCCCCTCCTCACCTTATGATAGCGGGATACTACGTCGCTATTGACTCAGATCCGTTTTTAGCTATTTCTACTTATCGATCATTCGCCACTTCCTCCGACACGCCACCTCAGCACACTATCTTTACTTTTGCACTTCCTAACAACAATCCAAACATCAATATATTTAGTGTATATCATCTCCACTTCTCTTTCTCATTCAATCTTGAATCCTCATTCTACTAACTTACATCTTGACACGTTTTTGCTAGGGTTTTTCATATCCTTTGCCTGAGTAATTCTTTAGATTATAAGTACCGGCAACTTACTTATAACTTTAGCACTCATTTTAATCTTTTCCAATGATATGTATCAAGTTCAACAATCATTTCCACACCAATAACCTCACATATGGCAGCAATTATAAATTTACTTTCGTCAAGCATTTTCTTAATTCACATGCACCACAATTTACATTTACATGCTGCCACCAAGCATAACATCAATATTCATTCATGCACACCAACATTCATAACCTTTTAAGCCTTTCACAACAACACATATTCACACATTACATTTTTTCGAGCTTTCAACCATCACTATTGCTTCTAATCGTACCTATAACATCACAATAACACTACACATTGCATACCTTACCTTTGTGGTGAATTTAATCTTGCATGCAACCTCAATGCTCTTCCAATATTCCACTCACCAAGCTGCCAACAATTGCACAATTATTCGTCACAATATTAAACTAACCGTAGGCCTCAAAATGTAGTATTAAACTTTCCACTTTTCTTTCACCTTAAATCCACTATGCACCTATGCTAGTACTATGAGAGGCATCCGGACTACCGTTGCCTCTAGACATGGCGTGTGCAACAAGCGCAGTTCCAAACCTAGACGTAGCCAAGCCTTAGTTACTTAGCCATTGATACATCATAAGAATAGGTAGGTTTCTAATGAATTAGGGGCCTATGTAGCCTCCCGTCCTTAGCTTGCATTATGCACCCACAATCCAAGGATGAGACTCTACACAAACTCCCACACCTCCGCTGACAGACACAAGATTCTCTAGGACTCGACTAAATCTAGGCTCTGATACTAACTTTGTCACAGCCCAAATCTCGAGCCATGACCGACTCATGGACCCAATAGGCATGGCCCACTGAGCCTAAGCAAGCCTTTCTATGAAAACTTGTTCATTAGACCCCCTCTGTCCCTCATTTACCTCTAAAGTTCTTAATTCATAGTTTTCAAAAATAATTTATTCTCAAGAATAAATCATGGTAACCAAACATATACCATTCACAAAATAATATTACCATTTGCCAACCTATGGTGACATTATCATGCAAACCAAACATACAATGTTTACAAAAAATCTCACAAATTACATTTAAATAACCATGTACACATACAAAAGACCTTGACTATCAGCGGAGTGACTCTAGCGTGAATACTATAATGGGGTGCGCTAGAAAACCTACTGTAAAATGAACAGAAGGAAGCACCACTACCTAGGATCCAACGACCTTCGAGCTTGAAAACTAAAACATGAAGTTTAAAAGAATGAGTATGAACCCAATGAGTGAACATAGAAAGGGAACAAGCAAACGATAAGGAAAGTTTAGAAATCATGATGCACTTAAGTTAAAAACAATGCAATTTAGTTTAATTCTTCGTAAAACCTCTTAATTCGACCTTTGATTATTTAACCCCTTAGTGTTAAAGGATCCATGATCCATAATGAAATCGAAAAGTGAAAACCATAGTAAATATTCAACCAAGACAAGCAAGACAGAGAGTTTTTTTCTCTTTGCATTGAAAATCAATTTGGAAACAATTAACAATTTCAACATTCAACATTCAACATTCAGTGCAATCATATAATATTTTCTTTAACATTTCTATGGTATGTGTAAACATGTGTACAACCACTGGCTCATCAGCTCATGTGCATTCCCAGACCACACATATCTAGAATCATCATCCATCAGTCATCAGCTCATGTGGATTCCCACACCGCACATAGCTGAAATTATCATCCACTAGTCATCAGCTCATGTGCACTCCCCCATCGCACATAGCTGGAATCATCATCCACCAGTCATCAGCTCATGTGCACTCCTACACCGTACATAGCTGGAATCACCCGTCATCACCAGCATGTGCACTCCCAATCCCCATTTTGGTCACTCAGCTTGGTCAAGTCCACATTAGCTTCTGCACTCAAAATTTTAAGTTTCAAACGTAATGAATTCTGGATATTGTAGGCACTAAATGTAATATAATATTATGTACTACGGGTTGTTATGTACGAACCCATCTTAAATGGTCAATGTGTGACCTTATGATAATTTTATGAAATATGTGCCAAAAATGTTGCACTTGATAACTATACTATCTTGAGTTATTTTGACACATTTTGGGGCTTAAGTAGCTACTTCTTTGAGATTTTAAGCTTGAATTTGAGTAATTTAGGTGTTTTTCATAGTTAAATTAGATTACATGATGATTAGTTTAATTTATGTTATTTTTGCTTAATTTTATGTTATTTTATTTTAAATTACTTTAAGAGTAGTTATTGTTGATTTCTCATATTACTTTTGTAAGAAATTTCATGAAAAAGGCTCATTTGATGAAAATTTATGCAAATATGGTGATGGCTTCATTCATACATATTTCTATTCTTTAAGGATAACATGAGTTATAGAAGTCCAATGGATACAAATCTTGAACCATTAGAAAGTTAAGAGAAAGGGCTTCAACTTCAATGTTAACCACTTCACCCAATTTTGATCAGATGGTGGTCAAACTTCTTGTAGAATGCGGAGCACTGCAGCATTCTGCATAGACTGAACATAATGCTGTATTTTGCAAATATTGTTCAATTAAAAAGTCCAAATGATGTAATTCTTGGACCATTGGAAAGCTAAGAGATAGGGCTACA
This sequence comes from Theobroma cacao, assembly GCF_000208745.1. Classification (NCBI taxonomy): domain Eukaryota; kingdom Viridiplantae; phylum Streptophyta; class Magnoliopsida; order Malvales; family Malvaceae; genus Theobroma; species Theobroma cacao. The sequence continues at coordinate 6,364,589 of NC_030853.1, read as the reverse complement.
ACTTTTATGTTTTCACTTGGCCCAGTTCACCTTGGAAGAAGATGAAAATTGCATCACAGATGAAATAGTATAGTAGAGACAGAATAAGAGAGGAGCACCATAGTGCCACCCCGAGAGTAAAATGCCACGGCACCCGATGACTTAACAAAAATCTATTTTTGATGACATTTTATAAATTAGGGCTTTTGGAGCCAGTTTAAAGCGCCTTTTCAGAGGTTTTTGTTAGAGTAGGATTTTAGTGGATTGATGTGATTGTGTGAAGCATGGATTTCAAAATTTTCTTTTATAAAGAAAGCAAGCAATTCAATTAGACAAGCAAAAACACACATCATTCTTATTGCAAGTAAAATAATCACATTCTAAAGAAATAAGAATCTATTAAGTAAGAAAAAATTATATCTTTTATTTGAGATTTTGATTATCGGGCACCACCACACCAATGAATGATTTCTCGACTAAACAAGTTTACCACTTATTCTTCTAGGATGATTTCAACTTGAATGTTGAGTGGATAAGGTGTGGAATGCAAGACTACAAAATGGCAACCAATTTTGTCTCTCTCTTCTTCCTAAAAATTAATGGCTATTTTTTTTCAAAAAAATTCAGCCAAGAATGGGAGAGGGGAAGAAAGATATGGCAAAGTTTGGAGGAGGAGAGAAGTGAGAGTTGAAACTTTTTCAAGAAAATGTATGTTTCTTTTCTTACAATCTCTTCTTTTTTTATTAAAACTCTCATCTCAAAGGTTTAATCAAAATCAACTACCATTGAATCAATCTTGACAATCCATTTAGAGTTATGGAAGCATTAAACATGGTCCATAATTATCAAAATTAAAATTAAAGAATAAATGATTTAATTCTTTAATTATCATTTAGAGTTTTTGATAAAATAAAACTCCTTATTGAATAATAACTCTTATTTTATTATTATCCATCTTTATTTAAAAAGAATTAATAATAAACAAAAGAGTGATAGTCAAACATGGAGTCTCCTTTTATCAAAGTGGATGTGTATATTCATTTTGTAAGAATCCTCTTATCATTATCTTAATTTAAGACAAGATCTTAATTTAAGACAACTCTTGTGTTTAATTAAGACAAAAATATTTTATCTTGTCTAAATTGAGACAAATATGTTTTCTTGTCAAGATTAAGACAAAATTTTTTTTTCTTGTCTTAAATTAAGACAAACATATTTTCTTATCGAAATTAAGACTAAACATATTTTCTTGTCTAAATTAAGGCAAACAAGTTAAAACTTCCTTTTTTTATACACAATTTAATTAATGAAATTAAAGCATGCATTCCAACTTAAGCAAGTCGAATTCTACGAAGCTAAGTGAGGAATCTATTTTGACATAAATATTCCTAGCTCCAGTAAACTTAGAATTATTCTTAATCTCATTAAAAAGAATTCAAGCTTATTAACCATGAAATCACTCCACCATAGATTCATGGTTGCACTCTTGGATTAACTACAATTATAAGAAACAATTCAATACTTGATATTAATTATTAGTTGTTCAATTGCAAACCTTATATTGTGAACCCTCATGACCATCCAATGACAAAAGGTGAAATTACCATTTTACCTTCTATGTCAACTTTGTCCTCTAGTCTCCAATTCCATCCAATTAGTGATTCAATACTCTAAATCTAATCTTTTGAGTATCTAGATGTGATGAATAGCTAATTCATCAATCCATTGGGCCTAAATTAATCACCAATCTTCTTAAAATCATTAGTAGTAATGTTAATGCTATGAACTCCATTATTTGGATCTATGTTCCCAGATGTTCATCTCGATTATAATCCCAAAATACGAAGTCTAGATCAATACTTTATGATGATCATGCTCATGGTAAATCAAAGATTATAAGGAGATTAAACACGAGTCCACTATCCATCAGGAATTTCGATTCAACTATGTAACACCCCGTACCCTCGTATAGTAGTCAACATAATCATATCGATAAGACGAAGGGCTAATTGACGTTGATTTAAGTGTCAAAGAGTGGTGACGGGTGAAAGGAATATTCTAGAGTAAAATATTTCGTACGTAAGGAAATAATAATTAAATAATAATATTTTGTATGAGGATGGATTGGCGAGATAAAAATAGATTCAGAAGTGAATCAGGGCATAATAAGATATTTTGGGTTCCAAGAAGACAAGTGGAAAATCTTGGAATAAAATAATATTAAAATATTAATATTTTAATTGATGTCAAAATTAGTCATAAAGGAGGAGTATATGGTCAATCTAAGTGGGGGAGAAGAAGAATGAGGGAAATTCGGAGAAAAATGACTTTAGTGGGGCTTGCGTGTCTTTATTAAATAAAGCTAGTGCAGGTAAATATATATTTAAATATTATGGTGATACCATGTTGAAGTGCAAACTTTATATTTTATTTGTACAAGTGTAAAGGAAGAAAAATAGAAGAAATTTGAATTAAAAGATTGTTGGGAGGACTAAATTAAAAAAGGGAGAAACATGGAGGGTTAAATGGTAATTTTTCCATTAACTTGGTCAAAGCTTCATTCGAAAGCTTTGACTCTTTTCTTTTTTTTTTTCCATGGCTGATCCTTATCTCCCTAAAAGGCATTTTTCTTCATCTTCTTCCTCCAACGCCATTTTCCTCTTTTCACCATGAAAATCAATTTTTTTTCATTTTCTTTTCCTTTCCTTTCTTTTCTTACTTCTTCCTTCTCTTGTCCTCTTGTGCACCAAACCCACAACTTTCAACCTCATTGGTCAGCACAACCAAACCATAGGAAAGAGAAACTCTTCAAACTAGCTTGAAAACTCTTAAAGGAATTCTTCCAATTTTAATCCTCACTAAGGAAAATTAACTACGAGTCCACTAAGGTGAGTAATAAGATAAGGCTAATTTTTAAGTTTGTTAATGATAGCTAATAATTAGATCTATTGGCTGTTTTATTGTTGATGGTTATATTGTGGTGAAAATGTGATTATTTATTACTAGTGTGATTAGAATAATGCAAATAAATGGCTAGCTAATGACTTGAATGTTAGCTTTTGTAAATTTACAAATAAATTAATACTTGGAATGGGAATTAGGGCTTGTTTTGATGGGTTGAGATTGTTGGAGGGAGAAATGATTAATAATTATGGTAATTCATAGTTTAACTAGTGGTGTGGATGACTAATTTAATAAAGGGCATTGTGTTGGTGTAAGATGTCACGAAGGGAATTAATTAAGTTTGGAATTATGAATTTTACGAATGATATAGGTGCTGGAAATGGAAGTAATAAATGAAGTGTTATGGAATTGTTGGAGTTAGTATTAGGTTGACTAGCCAAATGGTAATTGAAAACTAGTTAGGAAGAACAAGTAAAGTTTAATTAAGGAAATAGAATTGGGATTTATATTCATGCAAATTAGGTTGGTTGTGATACTAATTGTGTGTGATAGGCTCCAACGAGACCCCACATTTCCACTTGAAGCACTAGTTGAGGTTCAGAGTCTATAAAAAAAAAAAAAGAAACCGGTGAGTGAATTTGCATTTAAAATGTTTTGAACAAATGTGCATGTGTTTGAATAAAGTACTTGAAAATTCTTGGTTGACTCTTTTAAGAAAATTATGCATGGGAACAAGCCTTTCACAAGTGAATCTTATATGTTGTTAAACGTAGAATGTGATGAATTACATGTTTGAAATATTATGTTAAATTGCCAATTGAATTCTGGTGTGTGATCCATTGGAAATCTTGAGATGTTCTAAACTAGTGGCAATACGATTAATATTATTTTCCTTGAATGTCTGACTGTGCGACCATGTCTATGATTAATAAAATAATGAATTATGTGGAATGTATTATCATGTAAAGACTCTTGTTGCATGTTGTTATGTGTGCTATGCCTTGAAAGATAATATTGAATGATAGCTATAATCGTGCGTGTGCGGTGTGGGAGTGCACACACTGATGATATATGCCATGTGCAGTATGAGAGTGCACATGATATTTGCCATGTGCAGTGTGAGAGTGCACATGAAGATACTAGCTATGTGCGGTGTGGGAGTGCACATGAGCTGAGTTGAGGATGGTGGTTCTGTGAGTTGAGCCATGTTGACTAGTTTAGGATTGACCTTGATGTATTTGATGTATGTTTGAAAATGTCTATATATATGTATATACATAATGTATATATACATGAATTCTTATGCGCATGTGCATCTGTCCTGTAGAGTAAACATGTTTGGAAGATGAAATGTGATTGAATTGAATATTGAAAGTTGCTATTCTTAAATGTTTTTAAAATGAGTTAAAAGTTAACATAGTGTCGAGTTTGTTTATGATATAGAAATTACATTGTTTTAATACAAGTGCATCGTGTTTCCTAAATATCTTCCGTATCTTTGCTTGTTCCCTTCCTATGTTCACTTATTGGGTTTATACTCATTCTTTTCAACTTCATGTTTTAGTTTTTAGGTCTAAAGGTAGTTGGATTCCTAGGTTGAGGGGCTTCCTCATATTCATCCTTTGGTAGGTTTACAATGTCACTCGATGATAGTACCCACACCCAGAGTCACTCCGCTAGTAGTCAAGGGTCTGTTGTATGTTTACATGTGATGGTTTAGTGTAAACTGTGAGATTTGTTGTGAACTCTATAGGTTTGGTTTGATTAACAATGTTGTTTAGGGTTGACAATGATAACTCTATTTTGAGAATGATATATACTTGGTTTCCACGATTTAATTTTGAAAGAGTTATTAGTAGAAATTATGAGGTTTAGATCTTAAAGAAATAGAAGTGATAGATGGACTACTGAAAAGGTTTACACATAGAGGCTTGCTTGGGTCTGGTGGGCTATGCTTATTGGGCCCATATGCTGATCATGGCCCATAATTTGGACTGTGACAAACTATAAGCAAATGCATAAGTTTGAGATCAAGATTTAAGTAGCAGTTAAACTTAAATTTGATTCTCACATGATTCCAATTCCTGTTATAGTTTCATTACTCGAAGTCAACCATTTCGATGATATGAGACTCCTCATTCCTTTGAAGTGAATCACATTGATTTCATTGGAAGTAATCTGGACACTATAGCCTTAACACAATAAAATGACTAGCTTTATTATATGATTGTGAACAATTTTTAGATTCAATTAAAATACATGTATCCTATGTATAACTCTTCATACAAATGTATTTAATATCTCAATAGAATCATAGTACCTTAATAACTAGATAATGAATGCTTACTTAAAACAAACTCTTCGTCTTATTATCAAAATGTACTTGTCAAACCTTGACCTCTATAAGCCCGTAACTAGGTGTAGAAGCGATAACACGGGCCAGGGGTAATTTAATCATTTCCTTAGTGAGCCCTTAGAAGTAGGCTTTCAAACAATATTAAGGCCTAAGTAGGCCTAAGGCATAACTAAATAATGAAAATAAGGGTAAAATGATGAAGGAAATAAAAATAATGATGATTTTCAAGGTAGGGGCAAAATGGTCATTTTTCATCTCGAGTTGAAATTTTAAGTTTTCGTGAACCCAAGTATTTCTAGACTATTATGGACTTTGTCCCAGGTTCAAAAAAGTAAAAAGATTGCACCAAGGATTGAAGGAGAACAAGCCAATTTGTTAAGGGCATTTTCGTAATTTAAGTAGATATTGGATAAGCTTTGGCTATAAATATCATTTTTCCAGCAGCTTCTTCATTTCTCTAGTAGGTTTTTCTTCTTCTTCTTCCTCCCATCTTAAGTTTCTTTCATCCTCCATGGAAGCTTGTTTTGAAACCTCCATAACTTCTCTCAAGCTAGCTCCAATTTTCATGCTTTTGTGCACCCTTTCATAGAACCTTTTGTGCTCTTTCACTTTCTCACTTTAAAACCCTTGAAAAGTCTTACTCCCATACTTCCTCTCACTAGCTAGGTGTTTTAGAGAGAGAAAGAAGGAGCTTCTATAATAGCTTGAAGAATTTTGAAAAGAAATTCAATTACAAACCCACCAAGGTGAGTGAACTTGCATTAAAATGTTTTGGAATTAGGGCATATGTGTTTGATTAAATCCATTGAAATATTTTATCTATCTTTCTCTAAAATATGCATGGGAACAAGCTTTTAATAAAACGTTTTGCGTTGTGGAATGCGACTGTGATGAATCCATGTGCCTTGTGTTATGTTGATATATATATATAAATATATATGATATGTATTGATAGTAATATTGTTTGTAATTAAAACCAAGCATGTGCACAATGTGGGGGAGCACATGCCGGTGATGACGGGTACGGGAGTATGGATGATGATATTGCTTGTGCGCGATGTGGGGGATTCACATGATGACTCCAGCTATGTGTGCGATGCGGGGGTTGCACATGAGCTGGGTGAGGCGGTGGTGGTATTGGTGGTTATGTATGTATATATATATATATATATTTATGCAATAGAAAGTTCATGAATATGGTATATGGTTGTAATGTATATGAAATCTTGCATGTTGAACCTTGAAAATTGTTGAGTATTTTCAAGTTGATTTTGTCATTGCAGCAGAATGGCCTTTGCTTGACATAATGAGAATTTTTCTTGGTGTTCTATTTCTCGCTGCAGCAGGAAACTCTCAGGGTTGGGAGGCTTGCTGTAGCGAGAATACATTCTCACTGCAGCGAGATGTCTATAGGAAATTTTTGTTGCAGGGAGAAACCTTATGTTGTGCCTGTTACCTTGTTTGGTTTCTACCATATTTTCCACTTTTTTAACATCATAGTTGATCATGGACTTCCAACATCAAGGAATTAATTAATTAAGTTTGAAATGAGGGGTTTTAGTGTGAAACCCTCGACCAACTAATGATTTGAGCCCAAATTTTGCTACAGCGAGAATGCCTTTCCGCTGCAGCGAGGACTCGCCATTTCACTTGACTTGCTTGAATGCTACTAAAGTTTTCACTCTTCAAATTCTTTGTTATGTATGGATCCTTCATCATCAAGTGATTAACCAATTAAGGGTTTAATGAGGGGTTTTAACAAGAATTAAACTAAATTGAATTGTTTTTGAAAGTAAGTGCATCATGATTTCTTAAAATTTTCTTACCGTTTGCTTATTCCCTTCCTTTGTTCACTCAGTGGGTTTATACTCACTGTTTTCAACCTCATGTTTTCAGATCAAGAGGTAGTCGGTAACTAGGTCGAGGTGTCCTCGTATATTTGTCTCCTTGGTAGGTATCTTGGCATTCAATAGCTGTACTTTCGCCCGGGTCTCTCTGCTGGAAGGCGAGTATCCCTTTTGTTGTGTATAGACAAACCCAATGTAAATTATTAAGATGTATGTTTTATACGATATATGTATATTTTGATTGGTAATGCCACTATGAATTGGCAATGATTAGCATTATTTTGAATTGGAATTATGAAATGTGACTTTAGCAACTTTTGATGGAATGATGAACAGGTCATATAAATAGGCTTGCTTGGGCTTAGTAGACTACGTCCATTGGGCCCATGCGCCGGTCATGGCCCGAAAATTGGGTCGTGACAGTACTTTCATTACAAATTTAATGGAATTAAGCATGAGAATATACTTGTTTTCCAGGGCACCATATTCTCAAAATTCTTAACAATCTCCCACTTGCCCTAAATCAAGTATGACATATCCCCCATTCTAAGACCTTTTAAGTGACCATCGAAACTCTTTTGTGTTAGAGTCTTTGTAAATGGATCGGCAAGGTTATGCTCTATTGAAATTTCTTCACAAGTATTTCTCCATGTTGTCTGATCTCTTGAATAAGATGATAATTCCTTTCAATATGTTTTTGTTGCTGTATGATTTCATGATTCTTTTGAGTTAGCCACTGCTACACAGTTATCACAATAAAGTGTAATAGGCTTTTCCACATTTGGAATTACTTCAAGGTCCATAAGGAACTTATGGAGCTATACAGCTTCATTTGCTATTTCACAAGTTGCAACATACTCTGCTTCCATAGTAGAGTATGCAATACAAGTTTGCTTTACACTCCTCCAAACTATGGCTCCTCTTCCAATGGTGAAAATAGATCCTGATGTCGATTTCCTAGAATCAACATGAAATCTGAATCAGTATACCCTGTTGTTATAAGGTCATTTTCAGAATATACAAGCATGTAATTCTTCATTCTATGAAGATACTTAAAAATGAACTAGACTGTAGTCTAGTGCTCCATGATTGGGTTTGACTAAAATCTACTAACTAATCTAATTGCATAGCAGATATCTGGCTTAGTGCACAGTATATCATACATGAGACTTCCAACAACAAATACGTATGGAATTTGTCTCATGTTTTCAACTTCCTTTGGAGTTTTAGGTGACATGTCCTTAGAAAGTGTGAATCCATGTCTAGAGGGCATAAAACGCTTCTTGGAATCTTGCATAGCAAACTTGGCCAAAATCTTGTCAATGTAGGATGCTTGAGATAATGTTATTTGTTTATTTTTATGATCCCTTATAAGTTTGATCCCTAGAACATAGCTAGCTTTCCCTAAATCCTTCATATTGAATTATTGGTTCAACCAACCTTTAACTGTTAATAACATTCCTACATCATTCCCAATAAGTAAAATGTCATCAATATAAAGGGCTAGGAAAACAACCTTTTTATCCTATATCCTTTTATAAACACAAGGTTTGTCAACATTTTGTTGGAAACTGTATGATTTAATAGTAGTAACAAATCTTATGTTTCAAGACCTAAATGCTTGCTTAAGTCCATAAATGGACTTATGCAATTCACAAACCTTATGTTCATGGCCCTTTTTAATGAAACTTTCTGGTTGAGCCATATAAGTGCGTTCTTCAAGATCCCCATTTAAAAATGCGATCTTGACATCCTTTTGCCAAATCTTATAATCAAGATGTGCAGCTATGGGTAGGAGGATCTTGATAAATTTAAGCATAGCAACTAACGAGAAGGTTTCCTCACAGTCAATCCCTTCTCTTTGTGTAAAACCTTTGGCCACTAGTCTAGTCTTGAAGGTCTCTACCTTCCCATCACTTCCTCTTTTTCTCATGTAAATCCATTTGTACCTTATGGGTTTTATCCCTTCAGATGGATCTACTAGAGTCCAGACTTTGTTTGAATCCATGAAGTCCAACTCAGATTTCATTGCCTTATGCCACTTTTCAACATCTACATCGTTAATAGCTTCCTTATATGTAATAGGGTCAAATTCATGTTCATTTGAGAGTGCAATCATGTTTTCTCCTAGACCCATGTATCTTTCTGGTTGTCGCACAACCCTCACACTAAGTCGAAGCACCACTATTTGAAGTTCAACTTGTGTTTCTTTTTCAACCCTTAAATTAGACTGTGTTATGACTTCTTCAGAATTAACTTTGAAATTTAAAGGATCAGACAATTCTTCTAAGACAATTTTACTTCTAGGTTTGTGATTTCTCACAAACTCTTCTTCTAAGAAAGAGGAATTCGCACTAACAAAAACTTTCTTATCTTGAGGACTATAGAAGTAATATCCTCTTGTTCCCTTTAGATATCTTACAAACAAGCACACCTCAGTCTTTGATTCCATCTTTGTGGACTCAAGCTTTAAAACATGTGTAGGACACCCCTAAGTTCGTAGATGACATACAAATGATTTACGCCTTGTCTACAACTCCCTTAGTGTCTTAAGCACAACCTTAGATGGAGCAAAATTGAGCAAGTACTTAGCAATTCGCATACAATATCCCTAGAATGAGATTGGAAGGTTAGCATAGAACATCATTGATCTAACCATTTCTAAAAGAGTCCTATTTCTTCTCTCTGCTACACTTTGAGATAATGTTAGCATAGGACATCATTCAGCACGTAGACTCGTGATCAATATCGAACTAAACCATTGGCGTCGTAAACAAGGTTTTAAGCTTTATCTTTGCTTATGTCTCCAAAGATTTTCACCAAATACTCATCCTGATCCTAGGCATCTTTAATTCGATCTAATATCATTGGGTGGACTCTAAAATGTGCCAATAAAGCATTCGAAGTATTTGCCTTAAAGTGTATTCCCATATTGCCTAGGTCATATAAACATTGTACCAAAGATAGTCTCTCTATTGTCACATGTGCCAAACTCTTCATCGACTTTCGACTAAAGGCATCCTTCACAACATTAGCTTTGTCAAGATGGTAGAGTATGGTGCAGTCATAGTCTTTTCAATAATTCCAAGCACCTACGTTGTCTCAAATTCAAAACTCTCTACTGAAATCTATACTTTAAACTTGTATGATCAGTATATATTTTACAGGTCTCACCATATAGATAATTGCGCCATATTTTCAAAGGGAACACAATTGCTACCATCTCTAGGTCATGTGTAGGATAGTTTTGTTCATGCTTGTATAGTTGTTAGGAGGCATATGCTATAACTCCCCTATGTTGCATCAACACGTAACCCAATCCAATCTGTGATGCATCACAATACACGGTACAGTCTCCTAAACCACACGGTAGGCTTAACACAAGGGTAGAAGTGAGACAGGCTTTGAGTCTCTGAAAACTTGCCTCACAAGCATTAGACCTTTCAAATTTAAACTCTTTCTAAGTCAATCTAGTCAAATGGGATGCAATCTTAGAAAAGTCTTCTACAAAACGTTTGTAATAGCCAACTAAACCTAGAAACCTTCTAACTTCCGTTATAGATGTTGGCCTTAGCCAATTCTCCACAGCTTCTATCTTACTAGGATCGACTTGCACCCATTTTTCACAATGTGTCCCAAGAAACTAACTTTATTCATTCAAAATTCACACTTTGAAAACTTGGCATATAGTCTATGCTCTCTAAGCATCTAAACCACGATTCTTAAGTGTTGCACAGGTTCTTCCATGCTCTTAGAATACACCAATATGTTGTCTATAAATACGACTACAAATTTACCCAAATAAGCCTGAAATACTCTATTCATTAAGTCCATGAATGAAGCAAGTGCATTGTGAGTCCAAATGACATCACTAAAAATTCATAGTGCACATATTGTGTGCAGAATGCCTTTTTGGCTATACCACTCTCTCAAATGCTCAACTAGTGATACCCTGCAATTGATCAAACAAGTCATCGATTCTCAAGAGCAGATATTTATTCTTTATTGTCACTTTATTAAGTTTTCAATAGTCAATAGACAACCGAATGCGAGCATCGTTCCTTTCCAGAAATAGCTCCAAAACTCCCTAAGGCGAAACACTAGAGTGAATAAAGCCCTTGTTCAATAATTCTTCCAATTGCTCCTAAGTTCCCTTAACTCAGTTGGAGCCATTCAATATGGAGGTATTGAAATCGGCTTCGTATTTAGAATCAAATCAATACAAAATTCAATCTTTTTCTCGGGAGGCAATTTAGGCAGGTCGTTTGGAAATACATCTAAATACTCACCTACTACCAGTACATAATCCACACTCCCATCATCCATCGACACGTCTCCTATCATCGCTAGATGCCTTTGTGTTGATCTAATTAACGCACGCAAATGCACGTGGCCGTACAAGTAATACAAGGGTAAGTCAAGTATCGTTTCACACAGAGATTAGTACCAATTCTTATTAAGAAGTAAATTTATTACAAAGTAATCTTATCCAAGCACTTGCTTTCAAATGATTAATTAAACTAAATTAATTAATTAACTAAATAATTAAAGAAGAATCAAAATATTAATAAGAGAAATATTTACTCAAAACTTAGGATTATGGTGTTTTTCAAAACTTTATCTAAATAAAATCATTCTTTTTAACTTAGATTAATGGAATACAAGGCTAACCTAGAATCCATATTATGTACAAGTCTGTAACGACCCCTCCTCGGTCGCAACTGGCGTCTGAGACCTCCGGGAGAGACCCGCCAAGTCTCGAACAAGCCTTAATAGAAATTCTCGTTAGTTCATCACACTTGTTTACCCAATCATGTTATCACTTTAAACCATATGCTCTTGTGACTTGAATCGAACAATAGACACAATGAATCAATTTGACCTTTAAGTCATATAATCATGAGCATATACCTTAAAGTCTACAATCTCCAATTTAGTATTTATATCAAAACCAATATCCATTGCATACTAATAAACGAAATACAAAGACTCAACTTCTAATAGCAGAGTGACTCGAAATAGAAGTCTAAGAGATGACATTACCTACATTGCAGTAAGTCTCAGTGTGCTGAATAGTACACTTGAGTGGACTATTTATCTGTAAAAGGAAATAAGGGGGTGAGTCTTACAGACTCAGTGATCAGCAACTCCGTGAGTATGGTGTAAATGGGAAACAAGTGAAAGTTAGATAAGTTTGAACATTAAAACATTTGAATATGTATGAACAATTTAAAATCAAATGGGGTCTTTGTGCCTTACATTTAAATCCAAAAGTTGTAATGCAAAATAATCATTTTGAGTATTATAGTAAAACCAGTGTAAGTAAAGATTTCTACTATTGAAATCACTTGACATCCTTACTTAAATCAAATCAGTAGAATCATGCAAGCTTTCGTGAAATCAAATATCATTCAAGTTTATACGCAAATTCACAAATCGCCTCGTATGCAAGGAGGTAAATCTAACATCGTAGTATAAAAAGGGGAGTTATGGAAAATCTTATAGTTTTTCACCATGCGTAGAAATACAAGTTTGAAAATCCAAAGAGATGCCACTCTCGAGTAGGAAATAGAAATAAAACTCGCGGTCCCTTTACCACGTAATAACATCTGGGAGCCTCGATCCACTAGATTTCCTTATGCCATGGTAGTCTCGACGATGTTGGCCCACATCGGAGAAATCAAGTGGTCGCAACCGTGAATATCACTTGTGGCCTAGCCACATATAACAATCCGAGGCCTTGTCACGTATATCACAGACCATGGCCTCAACCATGTCTAACAACCTGTCGATAACGCAAAAGTTCTCTAGCTAGAGCTCACTTGTGCACAAGGATCACACTTTTCCAATGTGACATCTGGCCTACTCTCAAATCTCCTGGTTTAATTAAAACCATAAAAAAATCAAGTTGGTTTTACAAAAGATCATTTCAAAACCATTTCCAAAGTACTGATCACAGTATCATGATAAAACCCCCTTTTAATAAGACTTACATTATAAACCTTTGCATGAGGCTTTAATATCAAAGTGGCATGGTGAATATGTGATTTAACTCATGAATGCACATCATACAAACAATAAGGCACATTTCGAATAACAATCGTATTGAAAAGCTTGTTTCCTGGCTTTAAAATCCTTTACATATGTAGCTTATATATATATATATATATATATATATACACACACACATAATACAAAGCTATTTTACAAACTATTTATGNTATACACACACACATAATCAAAGCATTTTCAAACATTTATGCATCCACAGAATAACTAGGGTTCTACCAGCTCATGCTTTCCCCAAGTTTGCATTTAAAGTAAATCATCACGTGTATATATATATATACACATAATTATGGAAATTTTAAAATGGACACCCCCTACTCACTTTACGATAGTGGGATACTACATCGCTATTGACTCGGATGCGTTTTTAACTATTTCTATTTGTCAGTCACTCGCCACTTCCTCTGGCACGCCACCTCAGCACACTATCTTTACTTTTGCACTTCCTAACAACAATCCAAACATCAATATATTTAGTGTATATCATTTCCACTTCTCTTTCTCATTCAATCTTGAATCCTCATTCTACTAACTTACATCTTGACATGTTTTTGCTAGGGTTTTTCATATCCTTTACTTGCTTAATTCTTTAGATTATAAGTACCGATAACTTATTTTTAACTGTAGCGCACATATTAATCTTTTCCAATGATATGTATCGAGTTCAATTATTATTCCACACCAATGTCCTCACATATGGTAGCAATTATAAATATACTTTCATCAAGCATTTTCTAAATTCACATGCACCACAATTTACATTTACGTGCTGCCAGCAAGCATAACATCAATATTCATTCATGCACACCAACATTCATAACCTTTTAAGCCTTTCACAACAACACATATTCACACATTACATTTTTTCGAGCTTTCAACCATCACTATTGCTTTTAACCGTACCTATAACATCAAAATAACACTACACATTGCATACCTTACCTTTGTGGTGAATTTAATCTTGCATGCAACCTTAATGCTCTTCCAATGTTGCACTCACCAAGCTGCCAACAATTGCATAATTATTCCTCACAATATTAAACTAACCGTAGGCCTCAAAATATAGTATTAAACTTACCACTTTTCTTTTACCTTAAATCTACTATGCACCCACAGGTTTGGTGGCTTGCATGTCACCAAATCTCCTTCAACGAAGCCGATCTTTGCTGCCACAAGACATTTCTTTTAGTCACCAACTCATTTTCAAAGATTGCTCAAGCTAAAAACAAAAATCCTTACCTTTTCTTGCTTGAATCACAAAACCGAGCTTAATACCTCCATTGACACTCTACACCTTCTCTCTTGAGTATTGAAGGCTCCTTGGGTAATGAAACAACACAAATCTTCAAGATGAGGGAGGGAATCTCACGGTTCCTCTTGATTTTGTGCAAAACCGAGCCTTTCCTCTCATTTCTTTCTTTTTTTCTTTTTTTTTCTCTAAATGGTCGACCTTTACTCTTACCAAAACTTATTTGTCATGTCTTTTTTACCTTTTAATTTTTATTACATTGCCACTCATTTAGACCAATCACCACGCATGCATTCCTTTTCTTTGTATTCCATTTGGCCAACTTTCAAACCAATCACAATGCATGCACCAATTTCCTTTCAATTTCATTTCGCCATTTTTCCATCCAATGGTGCTTCATGCACCAATTTTCTTCATAGTGCATTGGTCGAACATCTATCTACACTCTCTCTCCATCCACCACCTCACTCTTTCATCCTTCCTTACTTCATTTCTTTATTCCTTGGACCACCTTATTCCACCAATCATATTTCATGCACAACTTTACCTTATAATTTATTCAATCTTTCATTAAATTATTTAAGTCACATGCACATCACATCTTTATTTCCTTATTTAGCCACCTAATGCACCAATCCCATTTCACACAAAATAGATTTGGTCTTACTTTTACAATTTTTCCTTTTACTATACATGGTGGGGGTCCCACATGTTCCCTACTAACTTCCTCCTTTTTGCATGCTATCATTTACATGTAATAGTGAATTTTTGCATGCAAATTCCATCATTCCACATAATCTAATTTCCCTTGGCTAGTAAATTCCTATTTAACTTCAAATGTGATAATTACACTTAAGTCCTCAACTTTTCCTTATTTACCATTTGTCCCAACAAACTTTTCATCATTTACAATTTGGTCCTCAATCATTTCTTTTAACTTCAATTTCTTCCTATCTTTCTTCCTTTACATGTATATAATTAAAATATATCATTTGCACTTCACCACGATATCACCATAATATTTAAATATATATTGCCCAGCTCTTGCTCTATTAAATAAAGACACGCAGGCCCCACTTACGTTGTTCTTCTTAAAAATTCTCTCGTCCTTTTTCTCCCCCATTTAGATTAGCCGCATAATCCTCTTTCATGACTAATCTCGACATCAGATAAAATATTAATATTTTAATATAATTTTATTAAAAAAATATTATTTTATTTTAAAATTCTCCATTTGTCTCCCCGAGTCCCAAAATATCTTATTATGCCCTGATTCACTTCCAAATCACCCTTTTGTCTCACTAATTTATCCTTGACAAAAATATTATTAGTTTAATTGTTATTTCCTTGCTTGCAAAATATTTTATTCTAAAATATTCCTTTCACCCATCACTGCTCTTCGGCATGTATATTTCACATCAATTAGCCCTTCGTCTTATCGATACGGTTATGTTGACTACTATACGGGGATACGGGGTGTTAGAAAGTCTTTATCGAGATCATGCACACATATCCTTCCAAAGCTAATTCCATATGTCTATGCAAATTAATTAGAAAAAGTTCATTAGGTTTGTGTTTTAATTGGCTACCTAAGGTATTTAAGTATATGTTTATCTTAAACATGAAACTATCACCTAACTTCGAAGTGAATCGAACAAAGGCTATTCAAAACTATGGTCTATTCTAAACTCCCTTTGTTGAGTTCCATTTAGAAACCTAATACATGTTAGCTGGTGATCAAGCAGTGAAAAGCAATATGTACAGAATTGAATAAACCATGCAATTTCCATTAACACCAAGCAAGGAAAATAAAATATTCATACTAGATAATGAAATAACCCATAATCATAGAAAATAAAATTAGTTCATCATTAGTTTTACAGCCGACATGATTAACGAAATGAAATGTAAAGAAATATCAAATCCAATTTTTATTCTTATTTCTTTCATTGAAGAGCCTTTTCTTTTCACTCAAAAACTGTAGTTCGTTACCTATTTGAACTCCCTTCTCTCAACTGTTGAAAATCACCTATTTTTTCTTGGTCCCAATAATATGTGCTAGAGGGGGGGTGAATAGCACAATTTAGCTTTTTCAAATATTGTCTTAAAGTCTAGACAAGTGCGAGACAAATGAAGAAAAGAAAATGAAACAAAAACAGAGTAAAAAGATAGCAGAATTTAGAGTGGTTTGGTCCAAGACCTACATCCACTACCTTGATTATCCAACCAAGGATTTTCCCAACAAATCCACTAAGAACTAGTGAAATTCACAAGCTTTCACCAAGCTTTACAATGGCTTTTAGCAGGCTCAGCCAAAACCTTTTACACTAGTTTTTCATTGGCTAAACTAAAACCCAACACCTAACTTTTTAAGGCTAAGTTAGAACCTTAATGTCACGACCCAAAATCCGGGCCATGACCGGTGCATGGGCCCAATGGACATAGTCAACTAAGCCCAAGCAAGCCTATCAATCTGTCATGTTCATCATTCAATCAAAAACTGCTAAGTCATATTTCATAACTTAGAATCAAAATAATATTAAACAATGCCAACTCATACTGGCATACCAATTAAGTGTACATTGCTTACAACATGTATCTTAATAATTTACTATCACGACCTAAATTTTCGGGCCATGACCAACGCAAGGGCCCAATAAACGTAGTCTATTAAGCCCAAGCAAGCCTATCGATTTATCCTACTTATCATTCATCAAATATCGCTAAGTCATATTTCATACTTTTGAATCAAATAGTGATATACATTGCCAACTCGTACTAGCATTACTCCTTAAAAATTTACATACAATGTCTACAACATGTATTCTAATAATTTACATTAAGTTTGTTTATACAAAACAAAATAACACTCGACTTCCAGCGGAAGGACTCGGATGAATGTACAGCTACTGAATGTTGAGACACCTACCAAAAGATGGACACAGGTCTACAAGGACATCGCGTCCTAGTTACTGGCTGCCTCGTGATCTGAAAACATGAATTTGAAAATGGTGAGTATAAACCCAGTGAGTGAACAAGGAAGGGAACAAGCATAACATAAAGAATCTTTAATGAAATCATGATGCATTCTTTTTCAAAACAATGCAATTTGTTTCTATTCTTATTAAAAACCCCTCATCAAGCCCCTAAATGATTAATCATTTGAAAATTTTGAGCCCATACATAGCGAACTATTCGAAGAATGAAAGCTTCAATATTGCACAAGTAAGTCAAATACGACAACGAATCTTCGTTGTAGCGAAAATGCATTCTCGGTGTAGCATAGCTGCAGCGAGAATAAATTTTCGTTGCAGCGACGTTGGAATTTAGTTATTAACTGAACGGGGGTTTCTCAATTGGCCGAGGGTTTCTCACCAAACCTCCTCACTTTAAACTTAACTCATTTAATCCTTAATGTTGGAAGTCCATGCTCCGATATGGTAGCAAAGAAGTGAAAGATAGGGTAGCAATTGGACAAGATAAGAGACCAAAATAGAATGTTTCTCGCTGCAGCGAGATTCAATCTCGCTATAGCGAAATTGTAACCCAGAAAACAAAAAGTTTCTCTCTACAACGAGAATGCATTTTGCTGCAATGAGAAGCTATTGTGTCATTCTTGCTGCAACGAAAATGCATCCTCACTGGAACGAGTTTCCTGCTAGTGTACCCCTCTAAATTAGAGAGTTTTTCACTGCAGCGAAATACAGGGCATCAATGCAAAATTTACCTTTCTCCCAAAGGAAAAACCACCCTGCCAAAAGGTCCAAACCAACATGAAAACACATAACAATTTCTCAAGGTTTAATATGTCAAGTTTCACATGCATTACAACCATAACTCATTATCCATCAATTTTCTATAACACACATATTTACACATATATATATACATATATACCCATCATCATCATCATACCATCCCATCATCATCATCACCAGCTCATGCGCACTCCCTACTCGTACATGGTTGGGTCATCACCGGGTTATGCGCACTCCCTACTCGCACATAACCGGGTCATCCTCAGCTTATGCGCACTCCCTACTCGCACATAGTCGAGTCAATATAATTACACAACATTATACTCAAGCATATATGTATATCAACATAATGCAGCCACATAGAAATCCATAATAATCACATTTCATAACATAAATCTTTTCTCAA
>NC_030853.1:6327848-6345715 GCF_000208745.1 Theobroma cacao | reverse complement strand
CCCTAATGATCCAATTGGAATGATGGTGCTTCCTTAAAAACCTAGGATCACATTAACATAAACAATAGATTAATTTACACACTATGAACTCTAAAAGCTATCTCTTAGCTAGTTTTCAATTGCCACTTAAATGGCTATCTATGTTCACTATCTTAATCACTAAAAAGTAATGAACATACCAAACAATAAAATAACTCATAAATCATAATTACTAGCTATTTTTTACAGCTAAAATCAAACTTGGTGCATCACTCACCCTAGGATTCCTTTGTAGTTGGATTATCTTCCAATAGCTTTCAAATCAGTGGAATGATTCTTTTTTTCTCTCTCTAGAATGCCTAACTAGTGAGAGAAAGTATGAAAACAAGATATTTCAAGGTTTTTGAAATGAGAAGATGAAATAGCACAAGGGTTTATGGAAGGGTGCTCCAAAAGCATGAAAATTGGAGCTAGAGAGAGAAAGTTGTGGAAGTTTGAAAGTCAAGCTTCCATGGAGTTTGAAGAAACGTGAGAGAGGAGAAGGGAAGAAGAAGACCAACTGCTAGAAAATTCAAGAAGCTGTGGAAATTCAAGGAATTTATAGGCAATCTTATCCTTTCCTTTAAATTTACGAAAATGCCCCTCCACCAATTAACTTACTCTCCTCCAATCTTTTATGCAATATTTTTGCTCTTTTAACACTGGGACAATATCCATAATGGTCTAAACATGCTCGGGTTCATAAAAACTTAAAATTTTAACCCGAGGTAAAAAATGACCATTTTGCCCCTATTATGAAAATTGTTGAAACTTCTAGTTTTCTTCGTGTTTTCATCAGCACACATCATTTATGTAGTCTTAAACCCATTTATACCTTAAAATATCATAAAACTTTTTTCTGGAAGCTTATTAGAGAAAATGACGAAACTACCCCTAGCTCATATTGTTACATCTATACTTAGTTACAAGCCTATAGAGGTTCAGGTCTCACATTTACATTAGGTTCGTCTATACACAACAAAATAATACTTGACTTCTAGCGGAAGGACTCAAACAAATGTAAAGCTACTAAATGCCGAGACACTTACCAAAAGATGAATATAAGTCTACAAGGACACTTTGTCCTAGTTACCGGCTGCCTCGTGATCTAAAAACATGAAGTTGAAAACAGTGAGTATAAACCCAATGAGTGAACAAGGAAGGGAACAGGCAACAACAAGGGAGAATTTAAAATCATGATGCACTTGTTTCAAAACAATGCAATTTAGTTCCATTCATATTAAAAACCCTTCATCAAGCCCTTAAATGATTAATCATTTGAAAATCATGAACCCATACATAATGAACCATTTGAAGAATGAAAGCTTCAATATTACTCAAGCAAGTCAAATACGACAACGAATCTTCTCTGCAGCGAAAAAGGCATTTTAGCTGCAACGAGAATGAATTTTCATTGCAGCGACGTTGGGATTTAGTTATTAGCCGAACAAGGGTTTCTCACTAAACCTCCCCGTTTTAAACTTAACTCATTTAATCCTTAATGTTGGAAGTCCATGCTCCGATATGGTAGCAAAGAAGTGAAAGATAGGGCAGCAATTAGACAAGATAGGAGACCAAAACAGAAGGTTTTTCGCTATAGCGAAATTGAATCTCGCTGCAGCGAAATTGAAACCCAGAAACAGAGAGTTTCTCGCTGCAACGAGATTCCTTTTCGTTGCAGCGAGAAGCTACAGTGACTATCTCGCTGCAGCGAAATTCATTCTAACTACAACGAGAACCAGTTCTGGTAAAGGTTCTCAAACCCGAGAGTTTCTCGCTACAGCGAGATATAGGGCATCAAATGAAAATTTCCCTTTCTCCTAAAGAAAACAACCCTGCTGAAATGTTCAAAACCAATAAGAAATGCATAACAATCTTTCACAGTTTAACATGTCAACTTTCACATGCATTACAACCATATACCATTACTCATTAATTTCCTATAACACACATATTTACATATATATATATATGTATACGTATATACCCATCATCATCATACACACCATCCATCATCATCATCACCAACTCATGCGTAATCCCTACTCGCACATGGCTAGGTCATCACAGGGTTATGCGCACTCCCTACTCGCACATAACCGGGTCATCTTCGGCTTATGCGCACTCCCTACTCGCACATAACCGAGTCAATATAATTACACAACATTATATTCAAGCATATATGTATATCAACATAATACAACCACATAGAAATCCATAATAACCACATTTCATAACATAAACCATTTCTCTAGAGCTTGTTTCCAAGGCATTCATTTTTGAGAAAAGTTGTATAAAATCATTCAAAAACTTTGTTCAAAATAGTCATATTCCCAAAACAATTTTGATAGGCAGTCCACTCACCGATTTATTATTGAGCCTTTAGCTGACTCTAATTCCCCTAATGATCCAATTGGAAGGATGGGACTTCATTAGAACCTAGGATCACATTAGCATAAGCAATAGGTCAATTCACACACTATGAACCCTAAAAGCTATCTTTTAGCTAGCTTTCAATTACCACATTAAATGGCTATCTATGTTCACTATCTAAATCACTATAAAATAAATTAACATACTCAACAAATAAACAACTCATAATCCCAATTTCTAGCCATTTTCTACAACTTAAAATCAAGCTTAGTTCATCACTCACCCTTGGGTTTCTTTGTAGTTGAATTCCCTTTCAATAGCTTCTAAATCAATGAGGTAATTCTTATTTTCTCTTTCTAGAATGCCCAACTAGTGAGAGAAAGTATGGAAATAAGATTTATTAAGGGTTTTGAAGTGAGAGAGTGAAAGAATACAAGGGTTCTAGTCAAAAGGGCTCAAAAGTTTGAAAACTAGAGCTAGAGAGAGAAACTTTTGCAAGCTACATATCAAGCTTCCATGGAGCTTTTGAAGAAACGTGAAAGAGAAGAAGAAGAAGAAGACAAGCTGCTAGAAAATGGGAGAAGAAGCTGCTAGAAGAAAGTATTTATAGGCCAAACTTATCCATTCCCTTAAAACTACGAAAATGCCCTTAACTAGTTAGCTTATTCTCATGCAACCCTTTGTGCAATCTTTTTACTCCTTTAACACCGGGACAAGATTCGTAATGATCTAAACATGCTCGGGTTCATGAAACTTAAAATTTTAATCCAAGGTGAAAAATGACCATTTTGCCCCTACAGTGAAAATTATTGTCATTTCTAGTTTTCTCCGTGTTCTCATCATTACACGTCATTTATGCAGTCTTATGCCTATTTAGACCTTAAAATATCATAAAACTTTCTTTTGGGAGCTTATTAGAGAAAATGACGAAACTACCCTTGGCTCATATTATTACAGCTATGCTTAGTTACAAGCCTATAGAGGTTGGGGTCTCACACTTAACACTTTTAAGCAAACCTTGCTTGAAACAACCACTTAGAGTGAATCCCTCACTCTAAGAATACAAGAAGAGAAGTAAAAGAAAGTACCTATGATCATAAGTTGATCTAAACAGTACAAGGTTAAGTGCATAATACAAGTGCAAAGAATGGCAGTTTAGGTGCAACAAGGTACAAGAGAGATTTTATGGTTTTTTAGCTCTTATGTGACTCAAATCTCTTTATCACTTTTAAAAACTTGTTTCTAATTGTTGGAAGACCCTTTTATACTTGGAAAAACATCTTTGATGGGAGTTTGACAGTTTTCTAGTGGTTAGAGACAGTTGGGAGTTGGTTCTAGCCATTACTATGTCTGTTAGTATAGATTTTAAACTTGCAGGCAGAATGTTTTTAGTCGACTAACTGATATCTTAGTCAACTAAGTCGTCTCTGTTTTCTGCTCCCTATCTTTGGCAGTTCTGGCAGTAAGCACTTAGTCGACTAGCCCATATCTTGGTCTACTAAATTGGTTATGTTTCTCAATATCCTTCAGCCCACCATTTCTCCAATTTGAATCTTCGCTAACCAACATTCTTCCTTATTCAACTAATGAGCTTCTTCCTTGTTAAGCAGTCATGTCTTAATATTTTTATCTCCCTTTTTCTTTTGATATACCCTTGAAAGATTGATTTATTAATTTCATACATTAATTTTCTTGCACACTCAAGTAAAGGTATTAGACACAAATAAATGGGAATGTTTTATTGTTATCAAAAACTAATGGAGCCCACAATCTCCCCCTTTTTGATGATGACAAAACATTCCTTGACTAACAGCATAGTATTTTTTTACTTATTTTAGTTTTTGCAGAAAATGAGGATTGCTCCCCCTAAACATCTGCTCTCTTTTAGTGTGCGCATATTTGCTTACTTTATTTCAGTAAATTTTATTCTTGTTATACAGAAAATGACATTGTATATTTAGAGTATATATATGTGCAACAATATAGAGTGATTTGCAGCAAGTAAGTATTAACAGATTGTCATTAAACTTTCAGCAGTAAGTGTTGATAGATTTTCATCAAAGTTTCAGCAGCTATCAACAGTTAATTTATCAAATTTTGTCTACATCATTTATGCTTCAACTGATACATTATACACAACATCTATATCTATTCACAAACAGAAATTATACACAGAATCTAATTATCAACATATAATTCAATATTAATGCAGTAACAAATTTTGTCAACAACAGTAAAAATACCAAGGATAGCAAAATATCAATGAACTTCAATTTTCAACAGTCAAACATCATAATCATATCAGCATCCATTTGTTAAACAACCATATAGATAACAAAATTAAAACTAAGTGTGCAAGTGCCATCATGGCATAACCAGCAGGAAAACAAAAACAATAGTCAATATTCTTAAAATGCCCCTTGTTCATTTTTGATAATTCTTGGTACCTCTACCCTAATAATTTTTTTTTTGTTCCTGCTTCCCTAGTTCCTGCCATTCTACTCCCTCTTTTTGTCAGCATCAAATCAAGGGGTTTCTAGTCATCTGAGGTGTCAGAGGGTGAGGATCTAGTGCCATAAAAATGATTTAGAGGAAAATGAGAAGGTTCTCTTAGAGGTGATGATTTTTTTAAAGGAAGGTTCTTGTGAGGATTTGTTAGAGATATTGATTGGATCTTGGGGAGAAGAGACTGAAGTTGGTTTGGATTTCTTTGTTAATCGAGAAGACTTCTTTCTCTTGAGAAATGCTATCTTTGTGGCCATAGTTTTCTTCCTCATCAGTGGTGCTGCAGTGGCTTGCTTCTCTTGTGATGGTACAGTGACTTTGTGCTTCTCTTTCCCAGATTTTACTTTTACTTTAGGAACTAATGGAGATGCTGCTTTTTGTGCTTTTTCCTTAACTACCCTTTTCTCAACTTGTTCTTCCTAAACCATTTGTTGGAACAAACTCATGATTAAAACCTCTTCAGACTGTGGAGGAGATGGTTGAGGTTCTAATTGAGGCTGAGGTTTAATGGGGCTATTTTCTTGCTCAGATGCAATCACTTCGGTACCTTCATCAGATTCATCTTTATCTTGTAACTTAGGTGAAGGTGATTTTCTTGGCTATTCTTTTTCTGGCTCATGGCCTTCAGCTGGAACACCATAACTTACACCATGAGGATCAGATCCTTCTGCTTGCATGCCTGAACTTCCAGCACCTTGTTGTGCTAGTGAAGCACTTGGTGTTTCATAGGAATCTTCAGTAGCAGGTTCTTATGGCTTTTCTTTTCCTTTTAGTTCATTCTCTAGTTCAGCAATTCTCTCTTCAATTTTCTGTAATCTAGCTCCTTGATTAGTGAGCTTTCCATCTATCATCATTAATAGATTAAAAATCATTTCACTAGAAAAATAAGAGGATGGTGCCTCAATTGGTGTTGGAATTGCAGAGACCTTGGGTGTTTTAGTAAATTTTTCACCATCCATCTTGTAACCCATTTTAGTTAGACTACCCAAGTAGATAGCCTGGTCTCTATTCTTCACCATATCAAATTCATATCTTTTTGTTCAGACACCCTTTCTTTGCACTAAGGATGTAATCACATTTCCATAAAGCAGATTGATTTTCTCAAGTTTGCATGCACTTCTCATCTTTTTAATCATAAATCTGCCTACATTCAGAGCAACCTCATTAAAGGCACGTTCCATCAGCCAAAGATCTTGAAGGCTGATGTAACTTAAACTTCCACTTCTGCCCTAGATGTTTGCTGCTACAAAGTAGTGCCGAATTCTTATTTGGGGGCTGATTATCAGACTGAAATTGCTCTTTGTAGAATACTTTTCCTTCCTCCTGATGATGATTTCCCATAATGATGAGGGATCATATTTCTTTGGGAACTCATACTCACCCTCTTTCTTGATTTTCAGTAAGCTACCTAAATCATCAGTAGTGACAAAAAATTCTTTCCCATTCAAATACACATTCAGACCATTTTCGACAAAGTCCTCAAAATCATCTAATTCTTTTTCTCCTAAAGTAATGCTGGAATAGAACTCCTTTACCAGACTTGCACTGTAGGATCTATTCTTAAAAGTGCTATATCTTTTCAATTTCAGTTCACCAAAATAGTCGGATAAACTAGTCTAAATTTCTAAATTCTCATCAAAACTCTTCTAGTCAATATATTTGCCACAAGTAATAGGTGCATTCTCAATTTTCTGAACCTTAGTTCATGCATCTTATTTCTGAACTTAGAAGAAGAAGAGCTAGTACCTTTCTTGAGTGTGGATTCCTTGTCCTTATTCTTTTCTGTTTTCTGCTTCTTTTCTTTCAGTTTCTCAGATATCTCTTTCACTGAAGCAGACTCGATTTTTTGTTTCTTCTTCAGTATTTTCACTTTAGGCCCTTCTTCTAGTGACCTTTTTCCTTTCTTCTTTTCAATGATTTCTTTACTCTATGAGGTTTTTCTCATTTTGAATCAAGAATTTTTCTTACTGGGGTTTTGTCTAAATGGCAAGGGTTTGGTCTAAATGGCAAGGGTTTGAATTGATTTCAGAGGAAAATGTGAAGAGATGGGTTTTAGTTTCAGAGGCTCGGGTTTCAGTGGAGAGAAAAAGAGAAGTTGTCAGTAGTTAAGTCCTAAAGAATCGTCCACCTCCCCCTTAAATATTGCCCTATTCTATTTGCTCAAAATTTCAAAACTCCCTCTAAATTTTGGTTATTCATTTTAAGCAGTATTCCTTCTTTCGTTATTACCTAGTATACACATTCTTTATATTATTTTATTTCTTCCTTATTTTATTCACTGAGTCTTATTATTTAATACTACCAGAACACTCTTAGTTGACTAAGATTCATCTTAGTCGACTAAATGCATTCTGTTTCATGTGCATGAGCCAAAGATTTTCTCATAATTCTTGTTGACTAATCATACCTAGATTTCTTCTAATTTCATAGAATCTATCTTCATTCAGCGGTTTAGTAAAAATATCAGCTAGTTGATGCAAAGTATTCACAAATTCAATTTTAATGTGATTTTCACTACATGGTCTCTAACAAAATGGTGTCTAATCCCAATGTGCTTTGTCCTTGAATGCTGCACAGGATTTTTAGATATATTGATTGCACTTGTGTTGTCACAGAAAATTGGTACATTTTGAACTTTAATTCCAAAATCTCTAAGTTATTGTTTGATCCACAAAATCTGAGCACAACAACTACCTAGAGAAATATACTCTACTTCAGTTGTTGAAAGTGCTACAGAATTTTGTTTCATACTTGACCAAGATACTAGCATATTTCCTAGAAATTAACATGTCCCACTAGTACTTTTTCTATCAGTTTTGCTTCCAGCAAAGTCTACATCCAAATAGCCTACAAGATCAAATGATGATTCTCAAGAATACCATAATCCTAAAGTTTGAGTTTCTAAGAGGTATCTAAAAATTCTCTTAACAGCTGTTAGGTGTGACTCTTTAGGTTGTGACTGAAATCTAGCACACAAACACACACTAAACTGAATATTTGGTTTGCTTACTATTAAGTAGAGAAGTGATCCAATCATACCTCTATAGAGCTTTTGATCAATACTTTTTCCTTTTTCATCAAGATCAAATGTTGTGGATGGACTCATTTGTGTGGAGATTGGTTTCAGCTTTAACATATCGAACTTTTTGAGCATATCTTGAGTGTACCTTTCTTGGTTGATGAAGATGCCTTCCTCACTTTGTTTAATTTGAAGACCAAGAAAGTACTTCAACTCTCCCATCATGCTCATCTTAAATTCACCCTGCATTTCTTTAGCAAAGTTCTTGCATAAAGCCTCATTAGTTGCACCAAATACAATGTCATCCATATATATTTGTACAACAATTAAATTTTTTAAACATCTTTTAATAAACAATGTAGTATCAATGCTGCCTCTATCATAACCTTTTTCAACCAGAAATTTTAAAAGCCTCTCATACCAAGCTCTAGGAGCTTGTTTCAATCCATACAAGGCTTTGTGGAGTTTGAAAACATGATTTGGTTTTTCAAAATCTTCAAAACCTGGTGGTTGTTCAACATTTACTTCCTCTTGAATGAATCCATTTAAAAATGCACTTTTTACATCCATTTGGTACAATTTGAAATTCATGAAACATGCAAAAGCTAACAACAACCTCATGGTTTCAATCCTAGCAATGGGTGCAAAGGTTTCATCATAGTCTATTCCTTCCTCTTGGTTGTATCATTGGGCTACTAACCTAGCTTTTTTTCTAACTACATTTCCTTGCTTATCTACCTTATTTCTAAACACCAATTTTGTGCCAACAATAGGGTGATTTGAAGGTCTAGGTACTAGTGACCATACATGATTTCTTTTGAATTGGTCAAGTTCCTCTTGCATGGCCATTATCCAATTTTCCTCATTTTTAGCTTTTTCAAAGTTTTTAGGTTCAATTTGAGATAGGAAAGCTAAAAATTCACAAGTCTCCCTCGTTGCTCTTCTAGTTTTGACACCTTGAGAAATGTCACCAATGATTTGTTCTTGTGGATGGTCTCTTACAAATCTCCAACTTCTTGGAAGGTCACTATGTCGATTTTCTGTTCCTTGCAAATCTTCTAGAGGTGGAGTTTCATTTTCTCTTATAGGTGAGCTTTCTTCATTATTCTTATTATTTTCTAAGCTCATTTCTTCCATTTGTTTTTCTAGGATTTCTACATCATCATCATCAACATGAATTTCTTTTTATAAAGCATTTGACTTATCAAAAACTACATGGATCGATTCTTCAACATTTAGAGTCCTTTTGTTGAAAACTCTATAAGCCTTGGAGTTTAATGCATATCTTAAAAATATTGCCTCATCACTTTTTGCATCAAACTTTCCTAGGGGCTGTTTTCCATTGTTCAATACAAAACATTTATAGCCAAAACTTCTAAGGTGAGAAATGTTTGGTTTCCTACCCTTGTAAAGTTCATATGGTGTCTTAGATATCATGGGTCTTATTGAGACTCTATTAAGTATATAAGCTGCTATGTTCACAGCCTCAGCCCAAAAATATTTTGGTAGGTTATTCTCACATAACATAGTCCTAGCCATTTCTTTTAAGGTTCGATTTTTCCTCTCTACTACTCCATTTTGCTGGGGTATTCTAGGTGCAAAGAAATTGTGATCCAATCCCTTTTCATTGCAAAAATTCTCAAATTCATCATTTTCAAATTCTCCTCCATGATCACTCCTTATGCTAACTATGGCTAGTCCTTTTTCATTCTCTACTTTCCTACAATGACTTATAAAAGCTGATATAGAATCATTCTTATGACCAAGAAAATAAACCCAAGTATATCTAGAATAGTCATCAACTATTACAAAGCCATAAGATTTTCCTCCTAAACTAGTTGTGCTTATTGAACAAAATAGATCAATGTGTAATAATTCAAAAGGTCTAGATGTTGACACAATCTTTTTATTCTTGAAGAAGTTCTAACTTGTTTTCCTAGTTGGCAAGCATCACATATTTTCTCATTTTCAAATTTTAAATCCGGCAGCCCAACAACTAAGTTCTTTCTAATCAATTTTGACATAGTATGCAAGCTTACATGTCCTAATCTCCTATGCCATAACCAGCTGTCATTTTCAGCATTTTCAACTAGACATATTTCATTATTTATTTCAAGATCCTCAAGAAAAATAACATACATATTCTTCAATCTCTTTCTTATAAATGAGACTTTATTTATACCTATGTCTATTACTTCACACTTATTTGAATCAAAACATACTTTAAATCCTTTGTCACATAATTAACTAATACTCAATAAATTATGTTTTAAACCATTCACCAATAACACATGACTAATTTGAGTTTGGGAGTTCTTACCAACCGTAATTATCCCATGAATTCTACCTTTAGAATCATCACCAAAAGATACAGTACCTCCCTTTCTTTTGTCCAACTGAGCAAATAACATTTCATCTCCTGTCATGTGTCGTGAGCAGCCACTGTCCATGTACGAAGGCTGCTTCTTCTTGAGTTGAGCTCTTAAACATGTCTTCTTTAAGTGCAGCTCAACCTACAAAATAAAATTTCAGTTTTTCTTTATAGGTACCCATACTTTGATGGGTCCTTGAGAGTTAGTTGCAATATAGGATCCTTTAGGGACCAAAATTTTTCTAGCTTTCTACAAATTACTTCTCTTAAAGCAATCATATGATATATGTCCATGTTTTCCACAACTATAACATCTAGATGATGTAAAAGTAGAATTCTTCTTGTGGTATGCATTTCTTTTTGGAGTTTCATTTTTTAAACGTTTGATAGCTGTGTTTTCATCAAGTAGTTTTTGCAAAGCTTCAGATTTATTTTCCAGCTCCAGCTTTAAAACTTCAAAATCTATTTTTGAGTGTTCTAACTCAACTTATTGAAAATCTCTTTGCTCAAAAACAGAATTGAACTCTTGTCACACTTTTTCCAAATCATTTTCGAGAGATGTACAGCTTGAGACTTTGTTGAGTTCAGTGGGGGTCAAGGCATAATGCAATGTATTGATGGCCTTAAAATTTGTTTGGACTTTCTTAGTTTCAGCCTCGGTTCAGTCAGACCTTGGCTTTGGCATCAACTCATTTGTAACTATATTTAAGGTTGAGGGAATAAAAGGTTCATTAGTTATGACGTCCCACATTTCATAATCTATAGCTCTAATGTAAATTGACATCGTAGTGCTCCAATAAGGATAGTTAGAGCCATCAAACCAAGGTGGTTTGTTTGTTGATTGTCCCTCAACAACTATGGATTTTTGTTGAGCCATTTGGATCCTCCCAAAGGATGTTAAGCCGTAATAACAAGGAACTAGCTCTGATACCACTTGTTGGTGCCAATAATATGTGCTAGAGGGGGGGTGAATAGCACAATTTGGCTCTTTCAAATATTGTCTCAAAGTCTAGACAAGTGCGAGACAAATGAAGAAAAGAAATGAAACAAAAATAGAGTAAAAAGATAGAAGAATTTAGAGTGGTTCGGTCCAAGACCTACATCAACTACCTTGATTATCCAACCAAGGATTTTCCCAACAAATCCACTAAGAGCTGGTAAAATTAACAAGCTTTCACCAAGCTTTACAATGGCTTCTAGCAAGCTCAGCCAAAACCTTTTACACTAGTCCTTCACGAGCTAAACTAAAACCCAACACCTAACTTTTCAAGGCTAAGTTAGAACCTTAACACTTTCAAGCAAACCTTGCTTGAAACAACCACTTAGAGTGAATCCCTCACTCTAAAAATACAAGAAGAGAAGTAAAAGAAAATACCTATGATCACAAGTTGATCTAAATGGTAGAAGGTTGAGTGCAGAATACAAGTACAAAGAATAGGCGTTTAGGTGCAGTAAGGTACAAGAGAGATTTTCTTGTTTTTCAGCTCTTATGTGACTCAAATCTCTTTATCACTTCTAAAAATTTGTTTCTAATTGTTGGAAGACCCTTTTATACTTGGAAAAACATCTTTGATAGGAGTTTGACAGTTTTCTAGTTGTTAGAAATAGTTGGGAATTAGTTTTAGCCGTTACTTTGTCTTTTAGTGTAGATTTCAAACTTGCAGGCAGAATGCTTTTAGTCGAGAAACTGATATCTTAGTTGACTAAGTCATCTCTGTTTTCTTCTCCCTATCTCTGGCAGTTTTGGCAGTAAGCACTTAGTCGACTAGCCCATTTCTTGGTCGACTAAGTTGGTTCTATTTCTCAATATCCTTCAGCTCACCATTTCTCCAATTTGAATCTTTGCCAACGAACATTCTTTCTTATTCAACTAATGAGCTTATTCCTTGTTAAGCAGTCATGTCTTATTATTTTTATCTCTTTTTTTCTTTTGATATACCTTTTGAAAGATTGATTTATTAATGTCATACATTAATTTTCTTACACACTCAAGTAAAGGTATTAGACACCAATGAATAGGAATGTTTTATTATAATCAAAAACTAATGGAGCCAACATTTATAACTCCAAAATCCCTAAAAAACTCAATTCTTGATTGACTAAATTTTCATAATCCACGTAAGAGCATTGTGACCTTGGTCCACGGGCGGCTCAATGCTTCAGACATATAATTTTTTTCATTATCTTTTAACTAGTGTCGTGACCCTCTTCTTCAGATGCTACGATGCTAGCCTCTCAGGAGTTTGTATAGGAGCATTGCTGCTCCCTTAGGCATTGTAGCCTTGAGTCTTGCAAGGCTGTGACACTACTTCTTATGTTGCCTTAGTGCAAAATTATAGTTGTGCCTCATTTTGCAATGCAATTTCTCCTACTTCAAGGTTGATCTGGGCAAAAGGGTAAACACAAAAGTTGTAGGTCTGCCTTTTAGATTTGCAACGGTCTAAGAATAACGTTGATTGAATCTTTGTAGCTTGAGTTATGTCTAAATTACCACAACATGTTAAGTGAAAATTTGCATTTAATCTCCATTGCATAGTTCATCACCATTTAACTTTATGCATTTGAAATCCTACAAACAGAAGGACTAAATTAGTATTGGCTTAAAATAGGACTTTCAACATGAAAATGAACTAAAATTATTTAAATTAAACTAAGTTAGTATGCTTTAAAACTAATTAACCAAAAACATAAAACACAAGGCCTTAACTATTTTAACATCAAAATGTGGCTAAATAACTCTATATAATAGAGTTATCACCTTGGCCTCTCTGCCTTGACATACATCTAGTGGTCATAACTGACATGACTTCCACAGACATTGGACAGTCATGCCCATAAATCACAGACGAAGGTTCTCTCGTAAACTTAAACTTCACAAGATTATAATGGTAGTCCATTTTAGCAAAATAGGGTGCTAAATAGTCCATTCCCAAGGTTACATCCAAGTGCAAAGTTAGTAGTAACACCAAATCTGCCACTGTTACCTTGTCCTTAATATGGACCACACAAGACTTATACACATACTCAACCACAAACACCTCTTTTGAAGGAATAGCCATAATCAGAGGTTCCTCCATATTACAACAAAATCTACCTAACTTTTGTACAAAATGTGGGGACCCAAAGGAATGTGTTGATGTGGGATCAAACAAAAATAAGGCTTTGGTACCACAAATGAGAAGTGTACCTGTGACCACTACATTAGAAGTTTAAGCATCTTGTAGTGTCAAAGCAAACACCCTCACTTGGCCTCCACCTTTATTACCCAGCTATGCTAATCTACCCCAAGATGATGAGGCTACACCATTGCCTTTATCAGCTTTGACATTCCTAGTAGATGGTGTTGTTTTAGGCAAGGTAGTGGCAACTAGTCATACATATCCATGGTCAACTTCTATAAACTACCTTTGCCTTGGCCAATCTTTCATCAAATGTCTAGATTGACCACACTCAAACATAACTTAGCGACTTTGTGGCACTGTCCACCATGTGCTTTCCTATAGTAATTAAACAAAACACTCTTCTACCTATGGGCTGAATTAGATGCTCCGCTAGACTATTCTCATTTAGAAGGTGGGCTAAATGAATCACTAATATTAGTTGCACGAGAATCCCTTCAAACTTATTGGCCTTGTGTCTGACCTCTATTCTATTAGTCTCAATCAATCTGGTCGCATCCACCATAGTTGCATGGGAGGTAATTCTCTAGGTGGTAAGTACTCTAAATAGCGACTCAATTAGTCCTCTAGCAAATCTCTTGATTCTTTTCTCCTCAGTCAATACCAAGTTAGAAGCATATCTAGATAGTTGGGTGAATCGGACATCATTCTTTGTTACCATCATATTTATGGTCTGCACTATGTCTCAAACTCATGTGCCTTTGCGTCTCTCATGCTTTCAAGCAAGAAGCGATCTAGTAAAGCTTGGACAAATTCCTCACATGTCATTGGGGCTGAACCAGATGGTTTACTTTTCTTGAGGGATTCAAACCACATTTGGGCCACATTTTCGATCCTAAAACCCACCAATTCAACTAACTGATAGGTGGAACATCCCAAAATAGAACATATGCATTCCATATCCTCTAAAAATCTCTACAGATCTTCCTCTACATCTGATCCAGTAAAATACGAAGGCTTTAGCTTCATAAAATTTACTGAAGTAATCTCAATAACCCCTCTTTGATGTTCACATTGAGGCACATAGTCTGAATCTTATGAACTAGAAACAACCTGTCCCTGCTTACCATTGTAAAAAAATCAAAGTCATCATCTAGCTTATTCTCAATAGATGGCATCAAAGTACTATAAGCAAAAGTCACAAGTGGGACTAATACCATTATCCTTACTTACCACCATCCCTCCAAGCACATAACAAACTTAAAGGGAATAGGACTTCACTCAAACTGTAATCAAATTAACATCTTGAATTCTCATCATCAGATAGAACATAATTTGACAAATAAGGTCATCATGCTTTTGATAACATTTATGTACTGTTTACCTTATAAATCACACATAATGTGCTGCAAACATTACTAAGCTCAATATAGTTTTAATTTCCCTTAACTCTCCAATGTGTCAATTCTTCATAATTGCCTAGGAGATCAATCATCTTAAGTAAGTTACTCCTAGACGTCATCATTCTCACTAGACCTCTTAGTCTAGGCTCAAACATATTCCACTATGTGGTTGGTACTATGGCACACATGCACACCACATATAATATACATTGATAACTCTATTATATAAAGTTATTTTTAACACATTTTACGGACTTGAGTAGCTACACCTTTGAGTTTTAGGTTCAGATTTTAGCATTTTTGGTTTTTTTCTAATTTAAGTTAGATTGCATGTGGAATAGAAAAATTAAGTTGTTTTAGTTAAATTTTAATTTATTTTATTTTTAATTTTCTTTAAGATGAGTTAATGTCGATTTGTCCCATGGTTTTATGTAGGATATGTGATGACAAAGGTGAAATTAAGTTATGATAGCATAAGTATGGTGAAGGTGTCACTCGTACATGTTGCAGTAATTTAAAGATAACTTGAGCTGCCAAAGTCCAATTGATGTGATTTTTGATCCATTGGAAAGATAAGAAAATAGGCTACAACTTTCATGTGTACCACTTTGCCCACATTGTCACAACTCAGTTTTCGAGCCATGACCGGAGCATGGGCCCAATGGGCATAGCCCACTAAGCCCAAACAAGCCTATTTATATGACTTGTTCATCATTCCATCAAAAGTTCCTAAAGTCACATTTCATAATTCAAATTCAAAATAATGCTAACCATTGCCAACTCATAGTGGCATTACCAATCAAAATATACATATATTGTCTAAACCATACATCTTAATAATTTACATCAGGTTTGTCTATACACAACAAAAGGGATACTCGACTTCCAAAGAAGAGACTCGGGCAAAAGTACAGCTATTAAATGTCGAGATACCTACCAAGGAGGCGAATCTACAAGGATATCTCGACCTAGTTACCGACTGCTTCTTGATCTGAAAACATGAAGTTGAAAACAGTGAGTATAAACCCAATGAGTGAACAAAGGAAGGGAACAAGCAAACGATAAGAAAAGTTTAAAGATATCATGATGCACTTATTTTCAAAAACAATGCAATTTAGTTTAGTTCTTATTAAAACCCCTCATTAAACTCGTAATTGGTTAATCACTTGATGATGAAGTATTCATGCACAATAAGGAATTTGAAAAGTAAAAACTTTAGTAGCATTCAAGCAAGTTAAGCGAAATGACTGATCCTTGCTGCAGCGAAATTTCGGCTCAAATCATCAACTGGTCGAGGGTTTCTCACTAAAAACCCTCATTCAAACTTAATTAATTAATTCCTTGATGTTGGAAGTCCACGATCAACTGTGGTGTTAAACAAGTGGAAAATATGGTAGAAACCAAACAAGGTAGCAAACACGACATAAGGTTTCTTATTGCAGCGAAACCACCTGTAGACATCTCGCTGCAGCGAGTTACAGGACTACAGCAAGCCTCCCAACTCGAGAGTTTCTTGCTGCAACGAGAATGATTCTCGCTGCAGCGAGAAACAGAACACTAAGAAGAAAGTTCTCATTATATCAAGAAAATGCCATTCTATTGCAATGACAAAATCAACTTGAAAATACTTAGCAATTTCCAAGGTTCAACATGCAAGATTTCACATACATTACGACCATATACCATATTCACGAACTTTCTATTGCATAAATATATATATATACATATATATTGTCATGACCCGATTTTCGGACTATGATCGGTGCTTAGACTCAATGGACGTAGTCCACTAAGCCCAAGCAAGCCTATTTATATAATCCTGCTCATCATCCTGTCAACTATTCTTACATTCACATCTCATAATCTCAACCCTTAAGTACTTTAATAGTAAGTTATAATAATAAAAAACTGCACTTATATTAGCCCAAAATAACATTAACCATTGCCACACATGGTGGCTTTACCAATCAAAGTATACATATACGGTCTAAGACATAAATCTTAGTACTTTACATCACATGTATGTATTTGCAAACAAAATTGACTCTAGGCTTCCAGCGGAGTGACCAAGGTGAAGGTGCGGCTACAGAATGCCAAGGTACCTACCAAGGATACGAAATTATGAAGACACCTCGACTTAATTATTAGTTGCTTCCTGATCTGAAAACATGAAGTTGAAAACGGTGAGTATAAACCCAATGAGTGAACATAAGAAGGGAACAAGCGATAAGGAAAGTTTAAAGAAATCATGATGCACTTATTTTCAAAATAATACAATTTAGTTTAGTTCTTATTGAAAACCCCTCATTAAACCCATAATTAGTTAAATCCTTAATGTTGGAAATCCATGCTCAACCATGATGTTAAAGAAGTGGAAAATATGTCAAAAATCGAATAGGATAGCATGCAGGACAGAAAGTTTCTCGCTGTAGCGAAATTCATTCTAGTTGCAGCGAGATTTCAAAGGCCAAAACAGAAAGTTTCTTGTTGCAGCGAAATTCAAGAGGCAAAACAAAACGTTTTTCGCTGCAGTGAGAACTCATTCTCTCTGCAGTGACTTGCAAGCAAGTAAAACAGAAAGTTTTTCGTTGCAGCGAGAAGTAGGGCACCTAAATAATGAGAGACCTCCTTTGTACTAAACATCCATTTAATGCTGCAGTAAAATCAATCTGCAAGCAAATGGAAAATTTTCAAGATTCATCATGCCATACAATCACATATTACAATCATGGTCTTTCTATTGCATATATATATATATATATATATATACCTAAACATATATCAATTTGTATACCATCCCATCTCACCCAGCTCATGTACATCCCCCCACATTGTGCACATAGTCAGAGTCATCGCGTGCATCCCCCCACATCATGCACAATTAATGCCATCGTGTACATCCCCCCACATCGTGCACACGGGTAATATCACCATCCATCTCCCTCACCACCGTCATCACCGGCATGTGCATTCCCCCACATCATGCACACGCATGGTTATGATTATCACACAATGTCAACTATCAATGCAAAACATATATATATATATATATATATATA
>NC_030853.1:6274078-6324128 GCF_000208745.1 Theobroma cacao | reverse complement strand
CAATAAATACCACAAATTATCACAATAGTATAATCGAATAAGATTTAATACTTGAAATTTTCAAATTATTACCTTTCCAAGGAGAAACCTTAAGAAAAACTTTATCGTCAACTTCAAACTCCAAATCTTTCCTTCGTTTATCCGAATAATTCTTCTGCCTATCTTGAGTTGTCTTTAATCGCTCTCGGATAACTTTGACATATTCGAAGGTGTCGTACTATCTAGACCATAATGATTAAAAGTCAAAACACTGGTACGTATAAACCGTTACCCATTCTTGAAGCTCCTTAAGTAGATGTAAGTATGGATTTTGTTTTAAGTTTACAAAGAACCCAAAAGGTAGTCATCGACAGATTTTCCAAAATGGCTCATTTTGTATCATGCCATAAAACAGATGATGCTTCTTACATAACTTATTTGTATTTCATAGAAATTGTGCATCTCTATGGAATTCAAAAAACCATCACTTCAAATCAAGATGTGAAGCTCATGAGTCAATTCTGTGAACTCTTTGGAGGAAAATATGGACTCACTTGCAATTTAGTTCAGCAAGTCACCATTAAATGGAT
Organism: Theobroma cacao; assembly: GCF_000208745.1. Lineage (NCBI taxonomy): Eukaryota > Viridiplantae > Streptophyta > Magnoliopsida > Malvales > Malvaceae > Theobroma > Theobroma cacao. The sequence continues at coordinate 6,323,559 of NC_030853.1, read as the reverse complement.
GGTCAAACAAAAGTTTGGGAAACATATTGCAAAGCTTTATGGGTAAACACCTTCTCCAATGGGATCTTGTGTTAGCACAAGTGGAATTCTCTTAAAATAATTTCATGAGCCAAACCACTTGGAGATGCCTATTTGAAGTAGTGTATGGGAAATGCCCTTTTAGTCCTTTGAACCTTATTGTGTTACCAACTAATTATGAATTAAGTGCTGATGCTAAAAAACGTGTTAAGCAAATCAAAAAATTTCATGAAGAAGTTTGGGAGAAGATTATTCATTAAACTAGTAGATACCAAATCAAGCCAACAAACACAAAAAACTAGCTAGTTTTAAAAAATGAGACTTAGTGTGGATTCACTTAAGGAAAGAACGTTTTCCAAAGACTCATGCAAAATTATCTCCTCAAGCTAATAGAACATTCTGAGTCTTGGAACGTATTAATGAAAATGCTTACAAGGTCAAGCTTCTAGGAGATTGTGAACTTTTTTCAACCTTTAACGTAAATGATCTCTCTCCTTACTATGGAGAAGACAAAGAAGACATGGATCTTGAAGGTAATTTTTCTCCAATTGAGGGAAAATGATATATGAGTATGTTATTAGATTACTTGGGCATTAATTTAGGGAAGATTATTTCCATAATTATCTTTTCCTAGTTATCTTTTACTTTACGTGTACTCTAAGGTAGTTTAGATTAGAAGTTGTAATAATCCTACATGGGAAAATTAAAAAGGGTCTATTCCTTAGGAATAGTTATATAAAGCACTCTTGGGTTAATTGTTAGACGTCCGAGTTGAGAATAAATAAAGAATATTTTCTTAAATAAGCAGTGCTTATTTTCTCTAGACTCTTTTCAAAAGAGTAAGAGGTTTTAGTATATTTGGTTTGGCTAACCAAAGTGGGATATTAGACATTGTTCAACTTAGTGGGATTTTTTACCTTACAAAGATTGGTGTTCACTTCTTGGAGTTTCTGACCTCGCCAAGATCAGTGTCATCATAATGACTTCACATCATTGTGACTCACCCACTAGTTTCCCATTTTTTTTGTTTTACAGATCAATAGCTTGTTTGCCTAGACGCCTTGTGGAGGAGTAGCTCAACTCATATTCAGTAAGTGTGGTAGTGTCTTCTTTCTAGCCATGAGTGTCACTACATGAGAGACCTTGATCTTATAGACTCGTAGCTAGAAGTAGACGAGATATCACGGACTATGGGTAATTTCGTCATTTCCTTAGTGAGCCCTCAGAAGTATGCTTTGAAACATTATTAAGGCCTAAGTAGGCCTAAGGTACAAATGAATGATGAAAATAAGGATAAAATGATGAAGAAAATAGAAATAACGATGATTTCCAAGGTAGGGGCAAAATGGTCATTTTTCATCTCGGGTCAAAATTTTTAAGTTTTTGTGAACCCGAGTATTTCTAGACTATTATGGACTTTGTTTCAGTGTCAAAAGAGTAAAAAGATTGCACAAAGGATTGGAGGAAGACAATGCCTACTTGTTAAGGGCATTTTCGTAATTTAAGTGGAGTTTGGATAAACTTTAGCTATAAATATCATTTTCCAGTAGCTTTTTCTTCTTCTTCCTCCCATCTCACGTTTCTTTTATCCTCCATGGAAGCTTGTTTTGAAACCTCCATAACTTCTCTCAAGTTAACTTTAATTTTCATGCTTTTGTGCACTTTTTCATAGAACCTTTTGTGCTCTTTCACTCTCTCACTTTAAAAAGCTTAAAAAGTCTTACTTCCATACTTTCTCTCACTAGCTAGGTGTTTTAGAGAGAGAAAAAAAGAGCTTCTATAATAGCTTGAAAATTTTTGGAAAAGAATTCAATTACAAAGCTACCAAGGTGAGTAGCGAATTAGAGTTGATTTTTAAGTTGTTGAAAATGGCTAGTGGATAGATTTGTGAATGTTTTGTAGTTGAGGATTATTTATTCATCTTTAGTGTGAGTAGAATAGTGAAAATAAATAGTCGCTTAATGGCAATTGGAAGCTAGTTAGGAATAACTAGTAGAACATGATTTAAGAGATAGCTTTTAGAATTATGGTTATGTGAATTGAGTTGATTTGTGATGCTATTGTGTGTGATAGGTTCCAACGAGACCCCACATCTCCATTCGGAGCATTAGTGGAAGTTGGAGTCGATATAAGATTGAACAAATATTGGTGAGTGAACTTGCATTTCAAAATGTTTTGGGAAGTGCCTACATGTTTAAATAAACCATTTGAAAGTTTCATTTGTTTTTGCTTTAAAAAAAATATACTTGGGGAACAAGCCTTTGATAAAATGTTTCTATCTTGTGAAATGTGCAATATGAATAGTTCATGTGTTATCACATTATATTGATATGTATATTATGCTTTGGATGCTCCTTTTGTGTGATAATGATGATCCAGCTATGTGTAGTGTGGGAGTGCACATGAGCTGATGATGACCTAGTTATGTGCAGTGTGGGAGTGCACATAAGCTGATGATGACCTGGCTATGTGGTAGTAGGGAGTGCACATGAGCTGAGTGTGGAGGGATGGTATGCATGATGATGTATGTATATACATATATATGTATATATGTTATAGAAAGTTTATGAAAATAATTGTGATTGTGTTGTATGTTGGCATTGTTAATTGCTCCCAAATTGCTTTTCATTTCAGCAAGAAAATGGCTTTTTGATGTAACAATACCCTTTTTAACTAAATTGCTATGTTTCTCACTGCAGTGAGAAACTCTCAGGTTAGGGGGGTTACACTAGCTTGGTTCTCGCTGCAGCAAGAAATTTCTCGAAGCTTCTCGCTGCAACGAAAAACTTGAGGGTGGTTCCAAAATTCTGGTGCAGTGCTTTCACTTTGACAAAGATTTTAACCACCTTCCGATCAGAACTGCCCAAAGTGGTAAACATCAAAGTTGTAGCCCAGCCTCTTAGCTTTCTAATGACCCAAAAATATGTCAATTGGACTTTTGTAATGGGAGATATGCTTAAAAAACCAAAGCATATGCAAACCGAGAATGCCTTTTCGCTGCAGCAAGAAAACCCTCTATTTGTTTGTCTTGCTTGGTCATTGCTGAAATTTTCATTCTATTCAACTTTATGGTTCATCATGGATCTTGTAACATTAAGGGATTAAACATTCAAAGTTTGAAATAGGGGGTTTTAACCAAAAAATTAGACTAAATTGCATGGTTTATTGTAAATGCATCGTGTTTTCTAAAACATTCATTGTCATTGCTTGTTCCCTTCTTATGTTCACTCACTGAGTTTATACTCACTCTTTTAAATTGCATGTTTTCAGATCCATAGATAGTTGGGATCGAGAATAAGGCATCCACTTGCATTCACTCTTGGTAGGTATCATGGCATTCGATAGCCGTACCTTCACCAAAGTCACTCCGCTGGTCGTCAGAAGTCTTTTATATGAGTACATGTACATTAAATGTAAATTGCTAGGAATCACTTTGCTAACGATACATGTATAGTTTGGAATGATGATGCCATCATGAGATGGCTATGAATAACCTTATTTTGAGATCATACAAATGTAAATTTTTGGTATCTATGTTGTATTATGAAAATACGTCTAGTTGCAAATTATAGATAGTGGTCTAGTAATGGTGATGAAAAATTGATGGGATAGTGAACGGGATTACGTAAAGAGGCTTGCTTGGGGCTAGTGGGCTACGTCCACTAGGCCCACGCGTCAGTCATGGCCCAAAATTTGGGTTGTGACAATACACTCCATTTTGTGTCGATTCAAGTCTTAAACTATTTATATTAAGTGTTTATATTTGGCATTGTAAATAAGTATTACGAGACTTGTGTTTTTTCATGATTATTGATTATTGTGATGAGCCTCGAGAAAATGGTGCATATGAATGTTGATACCTATGGTGAAAGGACTATAGATGATAATGGCATGGGATGTGTGCTGAACCACAGAATTTGCATGTTATATGAATGTTATAAGTCAATGAAAGGAATTCCACACTTTATGTTGAGAAGTTCCATAATTGTGTGATGGTGCTTTTGTTATTGTTGATATGTACATTGTATTCTATTGATGTTTATATGAATGTCGTGGATGACAAGCCCACGTATGTTGATTAAGGCTTGCTTAAGTCTAGTGGACCATACCCACGTAGGTCCATGCACTGTTCATGGCCCATTAGAAAATGGGTCACGGGACTAAGTGAAGAACCCTTCATTTTCATGTAAGGTTAAAAAAGTAGCTTGGTGAGCTCTTAATAAATATTTTCAGCCCAATTTTTTAAGTTCATTATCTAGAAAATTTATATTTGATAAACTATTAAACTCTATTTGAAAGGAAAAGGGAGGAAGAACCAAAATGGGATTACTTTAAAAAGAAAAATAGTTTTTTTTTCAAAGGTATTGATACTTCACACTTAGAATGCATCCTACATCACAAGTATCGATGTCTAATTCGTAGGTATTGATACCTACTACCAAGAATACCCTCAAAAAGCTTTTTGCATAAAAAGTATCGATACCTATGCCCTAGGTATCAATACATATGCCACGTTTTACAAAAAAAAATAAAGTCAAAATAGTAATTTCACAAAACCATTTTAACTTCTTTACTCTTCCAGCAGCTTCCAATCTCTTCTTTTTTTCCTCTTTGCCTCTTTTCTCTCATTTTTCTTACACATTTTCCCACCAAGCAAACACAAATTTCAACTTTGATTCTAGTTTCTAAGGCTTCTTAATATAAGATTTCAATTTCCTAAACATCAATTTCATGGGTTTTACTTCCAACTTTGTTTCTTTTTTTAAAAATCTAGGTTTCCATCGATCTTCTTACAATGAGCTCACCAAGGTAAGGAAAGTATGAATTTATGATGTGAAAGTGAAATAAGAGTTTGATTTTAGGTTAGGAAGGAAATATGTTAGGGTTTTATGTGGGTAGTTAGGAATTCCAAAAATTAGTGTGTTAAATGTGATGATTGATGTTAAATGTTGATCATTATAGGTTCTATTGAGGCTTTAAGGACTAAATTGTAGTAAGGCATTATTGGATTGGATGTGGTGTCAAATAAGGTGAGTATACATGGAGTTTTCAAATTATTTTGATATTTAATAAGCATGTCTTCTTGATGATCTTAGCATTAAATGTTTTAGTTGTCAAATCCGATGTTACGAATTATTTTGAAGTTTTATTCAATGTTTTAATGAGTTTACAAATGTATTATTCTATACAAATATGTATATCTATATAGTATATTTATGCATGGGGGCAACCATCTCCAAAAACATTTTACTTTAAAAAAGGAATTAATGGTGATTGTTATAATTACTATAAGAAATGGGATTTCTAGAATACGGTTGCTTTGTGTATCATTAAGTTAGGCTTGATGCTTGAATATATGTGGTGGATAACATGAAATATGTAAGACTCATATATGAATGTTAATAATTGTTGATGATATAATGACTAGAGTAAACGATGTATGTTATTGTTCTTAAAAGGGAATGTTAATTTTGCCTTATGGTGGGGCAGAAATACCACTATCTTATGGGTTGAATGCCCTTAATATTACCTAAGTAATGGGGCAGAAATACCACTATTTTATGGGATTGATACCCTCAACATCGCCTTAGTAATGGGGTGAAAACACCACTACCACTTATGTTTAACATTGACACCGAGGAGTTGTGGAGACACTTAGGCATTGTGAAAGACACCAATTGTGGTAAGGTTAGAAACCCTACTAAGGTGAAACACCAATCTTGATAAGGCTGAAAACCCCACTAAGATGAAAAATAGCCAAAATCCCACTTTGGTTAGCTAGGTCAAAGATACTAAAAATCTCTTTCTCTTTGAAAGAGCCTAGAGAAAATAAGCACTCTTCCTGAAGAAAATATTCTTTATTAATTCTCAACATCTATGTCTCATAACTAAGCCTAAGGGTCCTATTTATAGTGTTATAGGCCCATGTTCTAATAAAACTCTACTCCTAGTTGTCTAATACAATTATAATAGTTAACAAGAGATTTAAATCAAATGGATATTCTATTCCTAAATACAATATGACTAGCCTAATCAAATAATAATTCTTAAAAGTATCAAAATCCTAATAAAAATAAGAAAAGAGTTTCAATCTAAATATAATAAAGAAAATAAATCCTAAATCAACTAAAATTAGAAAAAATAAAATAAAATAAAATAAAATCTTAGAAGCTCCTGCGTCATTCGCCTCAGGTCAGAAAAACTCGAGTTCAACAAGTAGGCCTTGACATACTCCTCGTAGATGTTTGGATCCACATACTGTAATGGTCCACACCAACCATTCGAATAATTCATCCATTGTTTTGAAGGTTGTTTTCCATTCATTTCCACTTCTCACTTTAATTTGATGATATCCATTCTTCAAATCCATCTTCGAAAACACCTTAGAACTAACTAGTTGACCAAGCATGTCATCCAATCGAGGAATAGGAAAAATTATACTTGACTATAATATTGTTTACGGCATGGTTGTCCAGACACTTCCTCCATGAATCATATTTCTTTAACAAAGTTGGGCAAGCACAATGACTTTTCCTTTCACATGCTAGACCTTTCTCTAACAACTCCTCAACTTGTCTTTGTACCACCAAAGACTCACTTTGTGCATGATGAACATTAATTTCCTCCATCTCCTCATCATATTCATCATAAATCGGTTCTAATTCTTCCCAATCCACATAATCTTCTTTATCAACAAAGCTACTATAGTTGAATTGCGTAGCATCACTCCTTGCAAGTTGCTTTTGTAATCCTTGAACTTGGAGACATAATTCTTTAATCTCAATCTTGTGATTATTGGTTTGACGATTTTGATGTCTTAACGGCATTTCGAACAAAGAAAGTCAAGACCCAACAGTGACAAGAACCGTAATTATGTAGCGACCAATGATCCTCCCGCTCTAATACCAAATTGATGCCAAGGCATTGTAAGGACATGTGGGCATTATGAAAGACACCAATCATGGTGAGGTTGAAAACTCCACTAAGGTGAATCACCAATCTTGGCAAGGTTGAAAACCCCACTAAGGTGAAAAATAGCCCAAATCCCACTTTGGTTGACTAGGCCAAAGATACTAAAACCTCTTGATCTTTAGAAAATAGTCTAGAGAAATTAGCACTCATGCTTAAGAAAATATTCTTTATTAACTCTCTAATTGAATGTCTCATGAAGAAGTTTAAAAGAAGACAATTCGTCAAACTGACAAATGCCAAAAGCAAGCCAAACTAGCACAAAAAGCTAGCTAGTTTTAAAAAAGGAGACTTAGTGAATGTTTTCCTAACTCTCGTGCAAAATTATCTCCTCAAGCTGATGGACCATTCTGATTCTTGGAACGTATTAATTGGAATGCTTACAAGATTGAACTTCCTGGAGATTATGAAGTTTCTACAACTTTTAGTGCAGCTGATCTCTTTCCTTACTATGGAAAACATGAGGAAGACATGGATCTTGAAGACGATTTTTCTCCAACCTAGAGAGAATGATACAAGAGTATTTTATTAGATTATTATTATTTAAGAATTAGAGGTATGATAGAATTTTTCTTTTTATTTAATTTACTTGTACTAGGACTTTTAAGCTAGTTATGCTTTATTTAGGAATAAACACCTATTTTATTTAAATCTCTTATTAGCTACTTTAGTTGTATTAGACAACATGAAGTAGAGCTTTATTAGGATATGGGCCTATAATACTATAAATAGGATCCTTAGGCTTAGTTATGAGACATAAAGTTGAGAGTTAATAAAAAATATTTTCTTAGGTAAGAGTGCTTATTTCTCTAGACTTTTTTCTAAAGAGCAAAAGGTTTTAGTATCTTTGGCCTAGACAACCAAAGCAAGATTTTGGCTTTTTTCCACCTTCGTGGGGTTTTCAAGATTGATGATTCACCTTAATGGGGTTTTCAAGCTCGTTACGATTGGTGCCTTTCATAATGCCCATGTGTCTTTATAGTGCCCCGACGTCAAACACCCTTAATATTGTTTTAATAGTCGGATAAAAATGCCATTATATATTGGGTAGAATACCTTTAAAATTCCTAAGGAGTAAGGCGAATATATAATTATCCCTTTGAATTAGCACACCCTTAGAGATTACCTAAATGGTGGGGCAGAAACACCATCATCCTATAGGTTGATATACCTTGACTGTATGTTTATTTTGGTAGTTGATTTATGTATTGGAATTATATATATATGTTCACTAGATTATTGAAGTCCAAAGATAGAAATTGGAAATGGAAGGTAGTTATATGAATTAATGGTATTATATAGGTGTAAGTATGTAAGGTATTATGTTGATCAAAATGTATTAAGGATGGTGTGGTCCTAAGGACCCATGTTGCTAGAAAACTCACCCAATTTTCAATTAGAAAGAATGAAGTATCTGTGCCTCCTGAAAGAGGTATCCATACTTGGCAAGCAAAGTACCCCAATAGGCATTTTATGTAAAAAGTATTGATACCTTAAGGGAAGGTATTGATACCTAATAGGAAATGTTGATAACTCCCTAAAAGGTGTCGATACCTAGCAACTAGTAGTATTCTGGATGGAAAGTATTGATAGTTGCTACATGTTTTAGCTTATTTTCACCTTTTTAATGGCTTTTCACGTATTTGTCCCTTCTTAATTTTATTTAAACTTTTATAAAACTTTAAGCTTGACAAAAATCATTTAAATGACCTACATAAACAACTATACTTTTGTAAGAAAAATTGAGATTAGAGTTTATTTCAAATTGTACGATTGTAATAAATTATAGTTTATCCAAAAAACACTTCGCCTTTGGCTTGCCCCTTCCTCATGTCTACTCAGTAAGTTTTTATAACTCACACATGTAAATTCTGTTTTGTTTTCAAATTCTTGAGTTAGCTTGTATCGCCATATTGGAGAGATCATCAAGTGTTGCTTTTGGTAGGTATTCCTAGAGGCCATTCATGAAACCTTCTTGTGTCATGTCATGATTCGTTGATGAATCTACTTTTGGTTTTGGATTCATAATGTTGATATACATTATTACATTGTAGCTATGCTTTAGGATTATACTTTATTATACCTTATGTGAATGAATGTGGTGGCTTGAAGGCATATATATATTTGCGCACATGAAAGGTGCAAATAAATGTTGATGAGATCTTAGAGTTTAAATACCAAAGTTATTATGCTAATACCATGCAAAGTACATTTTCTATGACAATATATGACATGCTTATGTGTATGAAATTGTTAATGTGACAGTACATGTATAGTTGATGTGTATAATTCTTACTTGGGGTCAATGGGTTATTATTGCTTTATCCTTGCAATGGTCATGGCTTGATATTGCGATGCGACACTAAGAGGCTAAAAACCCTAAGGCTCTTTTTGCCAATTGTTGCAACACCTTTAATCCTAAGATGTGTTTGAAGTGTCCCTTTGTTCCCGTTGTTGATGACTAGCAAAACTCGTAATAAGGATTATAAAATCATTGAGCTTATAATAGACCATTGGATCCTTTGGAGGAACAAATTTGGAATTGACTTTCCCACATTTTGATAAGTTAAGAACTATCTTTATGGTTAACTGTCGACAAAATGTGTTTGCATACTTTCAAGTTGTTAGTAATATAGATCAATTTGAAAATTGTTCGTGTCATTTACCTTTAATAGAAATATAAGCTTAAAGTAAAATTACCAAGAGGATGAGTGAATTGGTTGTTAAATAAAAATTTCTTTTTTTTGTAAATTGGCTAAAATATGAAAGAATGAAACAACAAAACAGAGTATAAGCTAAGTGAGTAAAAAGCAGAAAAATAAAAAGTAATTAATAGGATTTTTATAGAGGTTCAGCTTTCCAATGCCTACGTTCTTTCCCTTAATAACACAAGGAGTTTGAATCCATTGTTAGCTTGCCTTTACAATAGGGTCAAGTGTAACATTTGCAACATGCCTTTTACAAGAATAAGCGTAACCTCTACAACATGTTTGTTGTAAGACCATGCATAACCTTTATCAAGACACTGCCTTTTTTAGGTTCAAGCATAACCTTTACACAAGATAAAGCCTTTCAAAGGATCAGGCAAAATCCCTCGACCTTTTGTTTGGAGGTATAATCAATGTAATAGTGGATTCTAGTGAATCATTAACTCAAAAGCTCTAGAAAGGTTGATAAAGAAGTTTAAAGTTAGAAAGGTGAGAACTTTCACAAAGATATGGAAGATCAAATAAGGTCTATGCTCAAGAATGATAAGTTGAAGAATAAAAATGTGATCTATAGGCTCTTTGCTTGCTCAAAGAAGGGAACTTTTCTACTCACAGCTTTTTCTGTTGTTTTTTCACTCTTTTCTTCTTCAAAGATGATTCAAAATCTTTCAAATTCCTCTTCTTTCCTTTCTTTAACATCCTCAAGATGGATATTTATAGCCTCTGAGATTTTTTGGCCATTGGAGTGAGATTTGAATCATTTCCTATAAGTTCCTACCAGCTTGCAAAATTCTGTCACATTTGTAGAATCGACTCTTTGTTATTAAGTTGCTAGTTCTTCATAGAGTTTGTAGCTTTTTACCTTTGGAGAATTGATTCTTCTATTTTGAAGTGTCAGTTCTTTTACATCTATGTTTAAAGGTGACACCTTTGCAATCTTGGAGAATCGATTCTTTTGCCTTAATATGTCGATTTTTCACTGTGGCTTAGTGTTAAAATTTGAATTCAAGCTTCATTTTTTATGCTCCACTTTTGTCCTGTTGTACCATATCTTTCTTGGTCACCAAGTTTTTGAGTTGTACTTTTGGTGCTTCAAGAATCGACATCTTCTCCATCTAAAATCGATTCTTTCTTCTTTGTTTTTCTCCTCTGCATTCTGTTTCTTAAAAATTGATTCTTTGTCTCTGAGGCATACGTTCTTCAAAAATCCTGAAGCATCTATCTTTCAAGAACTAACTTTTTCTTTTCTCAAAATTGATTCTTCATTGTTGATGTTTGCTTGAGAATTGACTTCTTCATCTCCAAAATCGATTCTTCCTGTTATCAAAGAAATAGATTTTGCTTTCTTTTCATTTAAAAATCAAGTCATTTCTTTCTAAGAACATGACTTTTAGGCTGACACTTTGAATTTTGAAAACAAGAGACCTTTGAGAAAATTAGGAGATATTTCTTTAAGTTCAAGAGCATGGTCGTTCATAATCAAAACATGTTCAAAAAAACACTTCTTTGAGGATTTTCTTCATATTCAAAAATGTCTTTCATTCATTTTCAAAGCTCATTAAGTTCAATCCATTTTGTCACATTAAAACAAGAATAAAGCTAACAATCTCCCTCTTTTTGATACGACAAAATTAAGAGTTAAATTTGCTTATTGAAGAAAACTTTCCCTAAACATATGCTCAAGATTTCAAAATATTTTTCTGAAGTAAAGCTCCCATTCAATATGTGCTTTTTCAAAAAGATTTAGAATTAAGTTGGAAAGCACTTTTGAAAAATCATTTTGAAAAATCCAACCATCATGAATGAAAATTTAAGTGCAAATTTACTCATTATATTTCTCCTCTTTCTGTTATATCAAAAGGGAAAAGAGGAATAGTCTCAAACTCACCCAATTTTCTCTTCTTGGAAAAAATGTCTGTCAAGAACTTGACATAACTTGGCATTTGTTTCAAAACTTTAGCAAAAGGGATATTTATGTGTAGTTTCTTGAAGACATTTTCAAAAATCTTTTTGATTTTGTTTAATCATTTTCAAAAATCTTTTTGATTTTGTTTATATTTCATACTTTGTTCTTCATACCCCTTTCGTTGATCTCGGGCCTCCCTTCGGATCAAGAAACAATAGAAAAACTCAAAAATAAAAAAAAATAACCATATCCAATTTGGTTTAGTTCAAGTAAGAGCTAAACCTCTTAAAAAAAAAAAGGATTAGATACTTCTATCCTCATTGCTCTTAGAGATAAAAGACATATCTAGTTGAATGACTCTACTAGGAACAGTTGAAACCAACCTATGTAAGGACAAATACATTTCAATTGTTTCCCTAATTTTAAGGTATTCTTTAAAGATAAAAATATCTTATTATATATATAAGGCTAATCTTAATCTTATTCATAGTCTAACTCTAACAGATAAATAATGTTATAGTATAACTCTTAACTAGATATTGTAATCTAACTAGGTAATAGTATTGTGTAATAACTCTAACTAAATAATTTTTATAATAATCTCAACATGTAAGCTCTAGAATTGTTTCTTCCACCTGAATGGAACAATTCATCCTCCTCAGTGGGCATCCTACTAGGGACAGGCGTAACCTAAATTATAAGTGGTAAGTGGTTAGTTTGTAATTTATTATGGTGAAAGGAGCAATTTAGATTGCAAATTAAGTATTAGTATTCACCCTAGTTTGAGAGCGGACAACCGTGATTTCTTTGAATAGCAAGAAGTGGCATCCTTTAACTTGACTCTAGAATACTATGACTCACACAATTTAATTTAAAAAATGTAAATTTAAGATCTTTACAAAAATGAACGAGTCTATCTTCCAATCCAAGTGGTTTGCCTTGGATGGTGAAAATTGGACAAGTCTGTTTTTCGACAAAGAAAACATGGCCTTCAAAATAAGATGGTCAAAAATTACGAACAGTTATCATTCTTACTGTAAAAGGTGGTGGAAAATGTAAGTTTAGTTATATCTGTATAAAGGAGTCCATAAGTAGAGAATAAAGTTGATCATTTTGTTGAAGGTGCAAGCATAATCATGTTGACACTGCAATAATTTTAATGGTTTTAATTTTGTACAAAATAGCTACTGATATAAACCTGTGCTGCTTTGTTTTGCTTCTAAGGTCCTTGGATGCTTGTTTTGATTTTGTAAACCTGTGCAGCTGCTCTTTATTGGGGTGATCTATGATGTTTGTTTATTGATATATTTCTAGGTGCTATTAAGAGCTTTCTGTTCTTATGTAAGGGGTTTTTGTTGTTGATCTTGACTTTTGACTGGCTGTAATCTTACATTGTTTTAATGAAAGCTTCTGATGACTTAAACAAAAAGAAAAGAAAAAAAAACTACTGATATATTTGTCAGTTTCGCTTGTGAATTCCATTTAGAAAAAAAAAAAGAAATGAAGAAAGAATTAATTATCTCTTCTGGTTGTTATGTTGTTGAGCCTAAAAATGGAGCATTTGCTGCATGCTAGAGCTAGCTAGGTAATAGTATAATACCTTGAGTGGGAGAGATGAGTTGAAGATGAGAGAGCCCACCTTGAGTAGTCGCTCAAGATTTGCGAGATTTGACAAGAGGTTAAGTGCATGTGGATGTGGTCGTTGGTGCTTGTTAACGTGCTCCAAAATGCATGTGGACAGCCATATTTTGATCCTTCTATTCCATTCGGCGGCCTTATGGACTGACAAAACTGACCCACCAGCTCCGAAATTGTTCCCTTTTCCCCGTATACCAAACTCATCGTCTGTTCAGCACAAACAAGACAAGCACATGTTCCAAACGAAATGAATCTATTTCCATTCAGCTTAAAACAACTGTGCTCATCCTACCCTATTGCTAGCTCACACAACAATGCATTTCTTCACGTCCTGCTGTCTTCTTCTAGTTGGCACATTAAAAAAAATTCTCAATTCTGGGATTCATAAGACTCCAAATTTCACTTCATTATCATAGTTTTAAAAGCTTTTCAAATATATATATAGACACACACACACGTATAGCTTTGCATTATTAACTGGATGCCTGTGACAACAACTAGACGATTCCGCTGTATACACATGCAAGCAAGAGGATTATCCTTTCGAAAGGAATTTGAGTTATGATGTCTTTAATGATTTCCATTACGATAATTAATACCTAATGTAGACAATGATTAGTAGCAATAATGATCTCTTATTAGATTACTAGGCGTCTAGCTGCATGCGTAGTTTTCCAAAGGAAGATGTAACCTTTCAGCTTTGTTAGGTGAATATGCTGTCCTCGCAAGAAGCAAATTGACAAACGTCTGAATTCGTTCATGAAATGTCTAAATCATACCAAATACAATTAGATGATTTTCAAATATTAAACAAATTTAACTTCTTCTTGGATAGATACATGCATTAATAAGTTTTCATTTGTGATTATATTAAGAATAAATGATCAAATCTTTTCTTTACAAGGATAGGAGGTTTAAGGGAAGTATTATTTGGAAAATATGGATGAGATCTATATATATATATATATATATATATTGGTTTGTCACCATAAAATTGTATCAAACTGTATTACTGATAGATTAAAAAGTGAAGCAACCAAAATATTTCAAAATGCTTATATAACTAGTTGAATACAAAATTTATTTGAAATATTAGGCTTAATTTCTAACACAGAAGTTATTATAACTAGTAGGGTGAATTCATGATAAAAAAAAGGCTTGGCAACAAGTATAAATATAAATTTTATTGGGTGTATTTAGAGATGCACTAGGTTGCAAAATAATAGGTAATCCCCTCTTATCTTATAAATCACGCCCTTCCTTCCCAAATTTAAACTTAAGACTTCCAACTTATAGACTAAGGTCTAACCGGTCAGATGCTCCCCTCTTAAAGAAAGTATGCTTGTTTATACGTGTGTGTTGTTATAACTCTACATAAGGTTTGATCAGGCAACAAAAGCCTTATTATTTGCTTCCTCGTTTCTCCTTTTCTAAGTAGAATGTAGGGAGAGTGTGGATAATGAGACGAGATCCCCAGTCGCTATCTTTTCGTTCCTTTGTATGGTCTATGCGGCTGGCTAAAGGCCAAGCAGTCACAGCCATGTCTGCGATTGTTTGTAAATGAAGGCCTACACAAGTATTATAGCATTGTCTCTTAAAAGACAACACGACACTCAGAAGACAACAATCCATTATGAATTTATAGTGAAGTGAAGTTTTCAACTTACACGGTACTCTTCCTAACCTATGTGACTTGCCTTTTTATCTTTGTTGTATACATCCATGTTTATTTTCTACTTTTATATTTCTCTCAAATCATACTTATTTACCAAGATAAAAAAAAAAAATCAATACCCGTCTTTTGTCTTTTAGGAACTAGTAGAATATTGCCCACGCTCAGTTGTAGGTTTAAAAATATTAAAAATATATGTATTAAAAATATTTGAATCATTATATATTATTAACAACATTTGTTATTTAAGATAAAAGTTAAAAATCTAATACAAAAAAATTATAAATCAAAGATAAAGATACCTCACAAAAGATTTAATTGTCTTGCCTCTTAAGAGATTCATGCTCTACGTTTTTTTGGGATTTTAAAACTGGTTGCTAAATAATTCTAATGGCCAACTAAGTATTAACTCTTACTTATATGGATGTACTAATGGATTTGGATCCACTTCACTAAATCCATATTCTAACAAAACTTACAACATGTTTGGCCCTTCCTTATTATCTAGCTATTCTTGCATTTGGTTCATGGGAATGACTATTCTCAACAATAGTTATTCCTTGTGAAACTAGAATAGTCATACCAAGGAAGACCTTGGTAATGGCTATTCCACACTTGAGGCAATACACCAAAAATACTACTGTACAAAATTACCTTTCATCAATTTTGAAAATTACTCTCTTATATAAGATGTAATTTGTTCATGTTCATGTTTTCTTTCTCTCTTTACCCATCTCCCAATCTCCTTTCTCTAAATTAAACTAAAATTTTAATATAGATTATGAAAAGTAATATTTTAAATTTTAAATTTTAATATAAATTATAACAATTAATATTTAAATTTAAAATTAAAAATAATAATTTTAATTCTAAAAATTAAATTACAATTTTAATTATCATATTAAAATTTTAAAACAAAATAAATAATCATATTAACATTTCAAATTATAATTTAATGATAATTTTAATAAATTATTAAAAATAAATATTTTAAATTTAAAATCAAATACTACAAGAAAAAAAGGTATTTTTGTTTTTTTATCACCTATTCTTTAGCTATTCTAGAACTAATTTTACCAACAAATACTGAAATAAGTCATAATAGCTATTTCTACTCTATTCTATTTCATGAACCAAATTACATAATAGTTATTCCTACCTTATTCCATTCTCATAGAATAGCCATTCTATTCCCTCTCTATTCCATTTCGCAAACCAAAGATACCCTTATAGAAAACTAAAAAGAAAAATATGTGTGGAATTCTCAAAGATCTCTTTATAGTTGTGGGCTTAAGTTTGTAACACCACTGATTTTTTATATGGCCTAAATGTGATGTTGGCCAAGTGATTTGATGAATAAACTTGAAAACTTGATATATATGCTTGTGGAGCATGCATACGAGCTATTACAATCTATAGAGAAAGACTTTGAATTTTAGTGTACATTGGGGTAGTTCAGTGTACACTAAATTTCAGTGTACATTGATGAAATAGCTACGCCAATTGATGAGCTAAATTGAACTTTGGTGAATATGACTACACTTATAGGTGTATGACTATGAATATTGGTATAAAGGAGAGTTTTCAAAAAAAATTGTACATATGTTTGGCACTTTGACACCTAAATACGACCTTAACGCAAATATCGATAAAGAATGATGAATTAATCCTATAATAGGAGGATTTAATTCAATTTGATGTATATTTGAGAATATATGTATGAGGATTTGAATTATATGAGTTATTTGAGGTATGAGATTAACAGAGAATAGATTTGGGGTGTTAAGTTGGATTTTTTGGAAGTTTTGGAAGAGTTAAAACTACCTATAGGGGAAAATGTATTGATATATCCCCTCATGTATTGATACATTCTTAACAAGAAGAACAATATGTGGTGTTCTGGAGGAATACTATAGATACATTTGAGGATGTATCGATAGATTTGGTAACAAATGAACATGTATTGATACATTGTCCCAATGTATTGATACATTGTCCCAATGTATCGATACATTTGAAATAGGGAGCACTTAGAACCATTTTGCTTGAAATATATCGATACATTTATTTGAAATTAGGGTAGATGTATCGATACATTGTCAAATGTATCAATACATCACAGAGGAAAGGTAAAAATAAAATAAGGGTTTCATGCATTCCGCCCATTTTAAGAGAAAACCCATTTTTATCTCTTTCTCTCTTTACCCATACGAAACCTTAAGCCCTCAAATGCCATTTAGAACTTGTTTAGCTAGATTTGAGCTTGGGAAATCAAATCGAAGGTAAGATTATATGTTGTTACTGATTGATTTTCAATTTAATCGGTTAATAACCTCGAATCTAAATATTTTTAGATTTGGTCAAACTCTTTCCCTTTGAATTTATTAGAGATTTCGAGCCTAGCTTTGGGCAACCAAGCTTCTAAGGTAAGGATTTATGTCAGTTAAAATCCTACTATGCAAGTGTATGTATCGAATAGATAGTATATAAGCAAGCAGAGTATCGATCCCATAGAGAATTGATCTAAGACTTTACTAAGTACTAAAATTAGACCAAATTAATCTTATCCAAACACCCAAAATTAATTGATTAACTAAAACTAATTAACTAAAATTTAAACTAACAAGAAAAATCAAAATAATAATAACTTGAGAAAATATCAAATCAAACAAGCCTAGGATTACAATATCCCCTACACTTCATCTAAATCTTACCTCTCTTCCTTAACTTATTTCAATGGGTTGAATTGCTAACCTAGAGTTCTAAATTATTTATAAGGGTCTCTCGAATCCTCTTATAAAAATATCTATTTTAACCAAAACACTATATCCCTATATGAATTGAAATTAAAATAGACTCGGTAGGTTCAGGCTCTAATCTGGCTACATATGACCTATAGGTATATCCCTATCCTATACGCAAATAAATTAATATGATCATATGCTATCCCTATTTTAGTCTACACTAAACTCCCTTTCCCAAGTTTGTTTAGCTTCCTAAATCAATTTAATTGGTGATCAAGCAATTAAAAGCATTAAGAACAAATTGGAATAAAAATTCAATTCCTATTGAAGATAAGTAAGAAAGAGATTAAAAATTTAGATTACATGTGAGTTCAATTGCAATCCTACAAAAAGAAAATTAGCTACTCATAATCGCAAAGACAAATAACATTGTATAAAATTCAACCATTGAGAGTAACAAGAAAAATAAAAGTCAAGGAAGAAAACAAAACAAATATTTACCGCCTTGATCTCCAAGTTTCAGCTTCAACTTCTAACTTCTTGAATCTCCCAAAAGTTGTTTATCCTAATGTTCTTCAAACTATCCTATTTATACTAATAACTTAACCTACACTTCCTTAAGTTGACCTAGGGTTTATTTGGGCTTAAAAGTGTAATAAGGGGCCAAAAATCAATTGTCAATCTTTGCAAATTTCCATTCCTGGCACAGTACGTCCAGCCATTTTCTGATGTGATTTTCTCTATCTTCAATGCAGAACTAGGTAAAATGATCTGCACGAACGTTGTAGCTCTATCTCTTAGCTTTCCAATGATCTAAGAATTGCATCATTTGGAGTTCTGTAACTCGAGTTATGGCTAAAACACAGAAGCATATGCAAGCAAACTTTCGGGTCTTTCAACATGTCACCTTCCAAAATTGAGCCCAATTTCTTCTAGTTCTTCCAAAAAATATAAAAACTAAGAAATAATAACCAAATTAAAAAGAATAACATAAAATTAAAATAACTCACTTAAAAATAAACTAATTATAAAAACAATTGAAAATAAATAAATTATAATTGAAAATTGAGGACTTAGCTAATATTTACTAAAAAAATTGGACTAAAATAATTCTATAAAATAGAATTATCAATTTAACTAACCACTGAAGGATTTGAGCTTGTTTATGGAATTTAAATCTTTTTTCAGAAGTTGTATATTTTCGAAAGCCATGAAATAATTATGATTTTGATGTTTTAATTTGTTCAAGGGGAGAATGGAGGCTATTGATGTGTTTGTGAGCTGGAGGATGGTTGGAGGCTAAAAGTTGAGCTTGATTGTGGGCATACCTTTAATTGTTAAGGTGAGTGGGATTTAATTAAATACATGTGATGCATCTCGCATTATGTATATGTCACGACCCAAATTTCAGGCCATGACAGGCGCATGGGCCCAATGGACGTAGTCCACTAAGCCCAAGCAAGCCTATTAATCTGATGTGTTCATCATTTCATCATAAACTGCTAAGTCACATTTCATAACTTAGGATCAAAATAATATTAAACATTGCCATCTCATACTGGCATACCAAAGAAGTGTATATACATTGTCTACAACATGTATCTTAATAATTTACATTAGGTTTGTCTATACATAACAAAAGAATACTCAACTTCCAACGAAGAGACTCGGACGAATGTACAGCTACTGAATGCCAAGACACCTACCAAGGGTCGAATAAACGAAGACACTTCGACCTAGTTACCAGCTGCCTCGTGATCTGAAAACATAAAGTTGAAAACGGTGAGTATAAACCTAGTGAGTGAACAAGAAGGGAACAAGCATACCATAAGGAATGTTTAACGAAATCATAATGCATTCATTTTTCAAAACAATGCAATTTATTTGAGTTCTTATTGAACCCCTCATGTAAACCCCACATGAGAAAAATCACTTATTGAAAAGAGTCCATGCTCAACAAAGGATTTGGAGAGTGAAAACTTTAATAGCATTCATGCAAATCAAATCAAATAAACGACGGGTCCTCGCTGCAATGGAAAGGCATTCTCGTTGCAGCGAGAATGAATTTTTGCTGCAGCAACACTTGACTTATATTATCATCTAACCAAGGGTTTGTTAACTGGCCAAGGGTTTCTCACCAAACCTCTTCATTTTAAACTTAAATAATTTATTCCATAATTTTGGGGATCCATGCTCAAATATGGTCGCAAAGAAGTGGAAAATAGGGTAACAATTGATCAAGATGTGAGACAAAATAGAAAGTTTTTCGCGCTGTAGCGAAATATTTGCCCCAAGACAGAAACTTTCTCGCTGCAGCGAGTTTCTAGCCAACCACCCTCCAAAAACCTGAGAGTTTCTCGCTGCAGCGAGAAACAGGGCACCAATGAAAAATTTCCTTTCCTTCCAAAGAAAACCACCCTGCTGAAATGTCCAAAACCAATAAGAAACACATAACAACTTCCCAAAGTTTAACAGACTGAATTTCACATACATTACAACCATATACCATTACCCATAAATTTCTTATAACACACATGTTTACGTATGTATATATATATACATATATCCATCATCATCATGCACACCATCCCATCATCACCAGCTCATGCGCATTTCCGACTCGCACATGGTTGGGTCATCACCGGTTTATGTACATTCCTTACTCGCACATAACCGAGTCATCATCGGCTTATGCGCACTCCCTACTCGCACATAGCCGAGTCCATATAATTACACAATAATATATTTGTACGTATATACATATATCAACATAATGTAGTAGTATAGGAATCCATAATAGCCATATCACAACAAAACCCATTTCCCAAAAGCTTGTTCCCAAGGCACTCATTTTTAAGAAAAGTTGTATAAAATCATTTAAACACTTTGTACAAACAATCACATTCCCCAAAACGAATTTGAAATGCAGTTCACTCACCGGTATATTGTTGAGCCTTTAGCTAACTCTAATTCCCCTAATGATCCAATTGGGGTAATGGGGCTTCGTTAAAACCTAGAATCACATTAGCATCAGCATTATGTTAATTCACACACTATAAACCCTAAAAGTTACCTCTTAACTAGCTTTCAATTGCCATTTTAAATGGCTATCTATGTTCACTACTTAATCACATTAGAGTCAATACACAATCTCAACAATAAACTCACAAATCAATCATTAAACATTATCAACACTTAAAACTCAATTCTAATTTACTACTCACCTTGATAGCTTTGTAACTTTGAAATTCTTTCCAACAATTCCCAAGCTTATTATAAGGCTTTCTTTCTCTTTGTCTCTCTAAACACTTAGCTAGTGAGAGAAAGCATGGAAGTAGGATTTTTCAAGGGTTTTAAAGTGAGAGAGTGAAAGAATACAAGGGTTCTAGTCAAAAGGGCACAAAGGTATGAAAACTAAAGCTAGAGAGAGAAAATTATGCAAGCTCCATATCAAGCTTCCATGGAAGATGGAAGCAACGTGAGTTGGGAAGAGAAGAAGAAGAAGAAGCTACCGAAATTTCAAGAAGCTGCTGAAAGAAAGAGATATTTATAGCCCAAGCTTATCCACTCCAATTAAATTACCAAAATGCCCCTCCACAATATTAGCTCATTCTCCTACAATCTTTTATGCAATCTTTTTACTCTTTTGACACTAGGACAAGGTCCATAATGGTTTAGAAATGCTTGAGTTCATGAAAACTTAAAAATTCTAACTCGAGGTGAAAAATGACCATTTTGCCCCTACCGTGAAAATCATCAAAATTTTTGTTTCCTTGTCATTTTACCCCTAATTTCATCATTCATTTATGCCTTAGGCCTACTTAGGCCATAATATTGTTTAAAATCTTACTTTTATAGGCTTACTAAGGAAATGACGAAATTACCCCTAATCAGGGATATCGCGTATATTACTAACTATGAGTCTATAAAGGTCAAGGTCTCACAGTATACACTGCCATGGTACTTAAATGTTGTGTGTATGCCTAAATGAGAGTGCCTAGGCTAAAGAATTGATACTTATGTAGAAATATATATGTGTGTGCGTGTGTGTGCATGTATATGTATGTTTGCCTAGAGGTATGTGCCTAGGCTATAGAACAAACATGATTGTGTGCGTAGATGAGGATGCCTAGGGTAATTATTTAGCCAAGATAGGAAATTTATGTTTGCATGATTTGTGGTGAGCCACAAAGTGGCATTGTGTTGGAACCCATGGTAATAGGACCTAGAGCAAGAGGCCTACACTTGATGTAATATGAATTATGGATTAAGGACTGTGCCAAATTATGATGAATGGGCTACCAAGTAGGCATATGGCCCGATATATATTTGGGTCAATGGCACAACGATCGAGGTGATGTTTAGTATATGAGGCCGAAGAGCCATGATTACTTATGGATATGATTTATCCATGAATGCCCACGTATTTGTGGTTGATTTGAGGATATGCATAAGGCTGTTAATCTATGATTGATACGATTGAATATTATGAATATCGATGTATGGTTAAGGTTATGAGGACCTATAAATTGATTATGTTTTGTTTGATGATGCCTTAGATATTTGAAGGCACTTAGAATTTTATGGAGCTTAGAGATGAATGAAGCTCGCTGAATTTGAATATGATTTGATATGGACATATGGAATGTCACAGGCACGATGGCTTGATTTATGGATATGTATTCTGTCTGAGGGATGAATTTTAGGCATTGATTTGACTTAAGGTTGAGTGGAGTCCCACACCCTGTGACTTTGTGTGCCTACAAGGATGCTAGTAAGTAGGGACCGTGGCACTAATCCCGCCTGTGATTCTCACTTGCAGTGCATTGATGCCATTCATTGAGATTGCTTCAAGTGATGTGGACTATCGGGAGATTACTCCAACCGATGATTATGATTCTCCATCAACTACTTTGATGCTATGCGTGATTTGTTCTCCACCCGTTGGTTCGACACGTGTGTGATTTGATTCTCCTCCAGTGGCTTTGCCTTGTTCGTGATTTGATTCTCCGTTTGTTGGCCACCGAGCGTGATTTGACTACGTCCAAGGCAAGACCATTCATTTGATTTCAGTTGGCTATGATAACATGCATCATGGATGGCATGATTTGATTTGAAATATGGTGACCACTGTGAATGATATTTGTTAAAAAGCTTGAGATAAGAAAATTATATGTAAATGAAATTTAAGGTTGGGCTTGGCAACTAAAGTGTGCCTATGAAGCCTTGTTTAATGATAGCTACTTTAGAGATAAGACTTGATCGATATGATTTGATGTGAGTACATAGAATTTGGAAATTGTGGATATGATACGCCGTTGAGATGTGATCCGACAGGACTTAATATGATGAGTTGTGCATGTAGGATATTAAGATGATCTTCGCACCTTTGAATTGGAGATGATTGAATATGAAAGTGTTATGGCTAGATAGGCCTCCATATATTTATTTCAGTTAAAATTCTACTAGCAAGTATACATATCAAATAGATAGTATATAAGAAAGCAGAGCATTGATCCCATAGAGAATTGATCTAAAATTTTACTAAGTACTAAAATTATAACAATTTAATCTTATCCAAACAATCAATATCGAATAACTAAATTAACTAACTAAAAATACTTAACCAAAATTTAAACTAAGAAAAATCAACATAATAATAACTTGAGAAAATATCAAATCAAATAAGCCTAGGATTACAATATCCCTCACACTTCAACTAATCTTACCTTTTTTCTTTAACATATTTCAATGGGTTGAATTGCTACCCTAGAGTCCTAAATTATTTATAAGGGTCTCCTGACTCATCTTATAAAAACATTTATTTTAATCAAAACACTATATCCGTATGTGAATTGAAATTAAAATAGATTCATCAAGTTCATGCTTTAATCTAGCTACATATGGCGTATAGGTATATCTCTATCCTATACGCAAATCAATTAATATGATGATATGCTATCCCAATTTTAGTCTACACTAAACTCCCTTTTCCAAGTTTGTTTAGGTTCCTAAATCAATTTAATCGGTGGCCCAGCAATTAAAAGCATTAATAACAAATTGGAATAAACAATTCAAATCCCATTAATGATACGCACGAGATAGATAAAAATTTAGATTACATGTGACTTCAATTGCAATCCTAGAAAAAGAAAATTAGCTATTCATGATCTCAAAGTCAAATAACATTGTATAAAATTCAACCATTAGGAGTAACAAGAAAAAAAAAAGCCAAGGAAGAAAACAAAACAAATATTTGTCGCCTTGCTCTCGAAGTTTCAGCCTCAACTTCTAGCTTCTTTAATCTCCAAAAGTTGTCTCACCTAATGTTCTTAAGAATATCCTATTTATACTAATAAACTTAACCAATAGTTCTCTAAGTTGACCTATGATTTAATTAGGCTTAAAAGTGTAATGAGAGGCCTAAAAAAAATATCAATTGTCAGCCTTTAAAATTTCCATTCTCGCCATATTATGTCTAGCCATTTTTCGATGCGATTTCTCTATCTTCAAGGTAGAACTAGGTAAAGTGTTCTGCATGAAAGTTGTATCTCTGTCTCTTCGATTTCCAATGGTTTAAGAATCGCATCATTTGGATTTTTGTAGCATGAGTTATGGCCAAAACACTGAAGCAAATGTAAGCATACTTCTAGGTCTTTCAACACCTTACTTTCCAAGATTAAGCCCAATTATTTTAGTTCCTATGAAAAACATAAAAACTAATAAATAATAACCAAATTAAAAGAAATAACATAAAATTAAAATAACTCACTTAAAAATAAACTAATTATAAAAAAAACTAAAAATAAGTAAATTATAATTGAAAATTGAGGAATTAGCTAATATTTAATAACAAAATTGGACTAAAATAATTCTACAAAATATAATTATCACACCCCCAAACTTAAGATTTTGCTAGTCCTCGAGCAAAAGGAAATCACAAAAAGAAAATTGAACATTAAAATGCTTGAACGGGCAATAGAATTACCAAATCATGATTTTCCAATTTTTTTCCTCAGAAATTAACTCAACGTCCAACTTAAAGTAACATATAGCTAATCTTTAAAGTAGTATATCAATTCAAGTGAAAACTTATTTTTCAAATGGACTTCCTTTGTGTGTGTGAATAATCTCTTCTAATGAATATCAAGTAATTCGAATTAGTTTATGCCAAATCTAAGCATAGATTAGTACTAGGATCCTATAAGTTTGCTTTTCACCCCTTTCTCCATTAATGTAGATTAACACTTATTCAAGGATTAATAGGTATTTATCAAGTGTGTAATGTAAGGCTAAGGTTTAGGTATGACAAAGGATACATTTAGGTTCAAATTCACTCTAAGCACTTAATCAATCTAGGACCTATAAAGAGCTAAAACAAATCTTATAACACCCCTAACTTGACTTCCTTTGTACAACACACTTATTTCTCTCTCTTTTTTTTTTCAAACCCCAAACTTATTTTTGATAATTATAAACAAAGGGTAATTTTCCTAACAACCATAATTTGTTTTTTCACCTTTCTCCTTTAATTCATCCTTAAGCTCAAATCATTCTCTAGAAAGATCAAAATACTTAAAGGGTGAAAGGTTCAAATTGTTGGATTTAGATAGACAGGTCAAGGCTAATACAATTGTGTAATTACAAAGAAAAGGTAAATTAGGCTCAAAAAGGGAACTAAGGATAAATATAACATCGTATGCTAAAAAAGGCTAAAATGATCCAAAGATAGCCCAAATCACTTCCTATCCTAAGTGTTTTTTTAAATTTCGCCTCGAGAGAGAATGAAACAAATTCTAGAATTCTTGACTTCACTATACTTTTTCATCAATATAAACCTTCTATAATCACATAAAAATTTTAAGTAAAAGAGTATAGTGCTCAAATTATTGAAGTCACATTCTTAAATAAAGCTAACACAAGACCATCACATAAAATTAAATCATAACTATATGCTTCCCAAAAGCTAAGAATCAAAAGATAATTAAAATATCATCCTAGGATTGGGCCAATCATGAGTGAGGTGTAACTATCTCAATTTTTTTTTTAACATAAATAAAACGTACAAAACATAAATAAAACATGCAAGACATAGCTTAAAATAAAGCTAACTAAACATAACAAAAAAATAAACCAACAAAATTCTAAAACATTCCCCCAAACTTGGAACAAACATTGTTCTCAATGTAATAAAAGAAAATTAAATAAAAAGGACAAGAATACTCCCCTAACTCTGAAGATGCAGTCTACAAGTCTTCCTCATCGTCACTGCCAAAATCATCCTCAGAGTCAGAGTCCGTAGGAAATGAAGAAAAAATAGTCATATCTATCTTGATGTTTTCGGCATAGGCTCTCATCATTTGTTTAATTGCCCGATTTTGCCTTTTGTGTCGATTAAATTTACAATTTATGCACTCCAGCCATCGAGCAATACTATGTGTGGGAGCTGCTTGGGAAGGTGGGGGTGGCTTGTGAAGACCTACCAACTCCCGGTGCAGATTCCTCTAATTGCTTAAGAATACCCATGGTGATGGAAATTTTCAGTTGTTGCAACTCCTCTTTATCACTCTAGTGCACACCAGCTCTCGCACATAATGCAGTGATTAAGGAAAGAAAACCAATATCATCTCTTGAAGGAG
The DNA here is from genome assembly GCF_000208745.1 of Theobroma cacao. NCBI lineage: Eukaryota > Viridiplantae > Streptophyta > Magnoliopsida > Malvales > Malvaceae > Theobroma > Theobroma cacao. The sequence continues at coordinate 6,297,265 of NC_030853.1, read as the reverse complement.
AATTGAATGCAAGACAAAAAAAAAAAGGTATGGAAAAGATGTGGAAATTATAAATGAAGAAGAAAAGAAAAAAATTTGCAACTAGTTTTTTTTTTTTTATGCATGTGAGGAAGGGGAATAAAATATTTGACAGAATAGAGGGAGAAGCTGGCTGGAGAAAAAGAAGAATGAAAAAGAAACAAAGAACATGGGTTTTTATAGGGTTGGGGCTGGGCCCCAAACTATGGTCACAACGCTAAAGGTTGAGCACCGCGATGCTCACACATTCTGTTGGAAGCCTTTTGCAGCATCGTAGCTCTCCCTTTGAGGGCCGCGGTGCAGAAATAGAATGTTTCAGCACTTATTCATCCTCATTTTAGGGTCGCGACGCTCAAGTTGAGGGCCATGGCTCAGACTCCAATTTTTTTAATTTTTTTTTAAATTTTTTCATTTTTTTAAAACTAATTACCTGCAAAAGGAAACATAAAAAAATAAAATAAAAAGAATTAAATTATAACTAAAAAATTAAACAATATAAAGGCTAAAATAAGTAAAGTTTAGGAGCTTGGGTTGCCTCCTAAGAAGCTCTTCATTTATAGTCTTCAACTAGACTGATTTGGACTCTAGGCCATGTCAAGCAAGTGTATTAAGCACTTTTGACGATTAATTTTGCTTACCCAATAATGCTTCAATCTTTGTCCATTGACTTTAAAATTTTGACCATTTGTCCCTCTAACTTTGACTGCTCCATGTGGAAATACCTCATTGACAATAAAAGGACTGGACCACCTTGATTTGAGCTTTCTCGAAAATAATTTCAAGCCAAAGTTATAGAGCAACACTGATTATCTCGGCTCAAAGCTTCTTTCTATTATCTTCTTATCATGCCATTGCTTTGTTTTCTCTTTATAGACTTTAGCATTCTTATAAGCTTGAAGGTGAAATTCATCAAGTTCATTTAGTTGCAACAACCTTTGCTCACCTGTTGCTTGTAAATCAAAATTTAACTTCTTCAAGGCCCAATAAGCATTTTGTTCAAGTTCCACCAGTAAGTGACAAGCTTTGCCAAAGCCCAACTTATATGGAGACATGCCAATTAGGGTCTTGTAAGCAGTCCTATATGCCCATAATGCATCATCCAATCTTCTTGCCCAATATTTTCTTATGGGACACATTATTTTCTCTAAAATCCTCTGAATTTCTCTATTTGATACTTCTGCTTGGCCACTAGTTTGAGGATGGTACACAATTGCAACTCTGTGTTTAACTCCATATTTTGCTAGAAGTGCATCAAAATACTTGTTGCAAAAGTGACTCCCCTCATCACTAATAATTGCCTTTGGAATGCTAAATCGAGTGAAAATATTTTTCTTAATGAAATTCATCACCACTTTTGAATCATTATTAAGAAAGGTTGCCGCTTCAACCCATTTGGAGACATAATCTATGACAAGGAAGATGTATTTGTTGTTGTATGAAGACATGAATGGACCCATAAAGTCAATACCCCACACATAAAAAATTCTATCTCAAGATGTTGTTGAGAGGCATCTCATGTCGCCTTGAGATATTACACACTCTTTGGCACCTGTCACAATGCAAAACAAAATTGTGAGCATCCTTATATAATGTAGGCCAATACAAACCTGATTGGAGGACTTTAGCAGTAGCCCTTGTTCCTCCAATATGTCCTCCATAATCTAAAGAATGGCAATGGTGAAGCACACTCTGAATTTCTTTTTTCGAGACACATTTTTTGAAGATCTGGTTTTTACACTACTTAAACAAGTAAGTCTCATCCCAAAAATAAAATTTAACATCATGGAAAAATTTCTTTTTCTGATGAAAATTTAAATCAGGGGGAATAATATTGCTTACCAAATAATTCACGAAATTAGCATACCAAGGAAGTGATTTCTTACCAACTTGAAGGATTTGTTCATCAGGAAAAGTCTCCTTGATTAAGGTTGAATCCTTACCTTGAGCTTCAATCTCCAATCTTAAGAGGTGGTCTGCCACTTGATTTTCGGTTCCTTTTCTGTCATGAATCTCTAGATCAAACTCTGGTAAGAAAAGAATCCACCTTATCAATCTTGGTTTAGCATCCTTTTTGACAATCAAATATTTGATAACTGAATGGTCAATGTACACTATCACCTTGTTCCCCACAAGATAGAAGCAAAATTTGTCAAAAGAAAAAACTATACCCAAAAGCTCATTTTTTGTTGTGGTATAATTTTTTTGGGCCTCAGTCAAAGTCTTGCTCGCATAATAGATGGAATGAAAGATTTTATCCTTCCTTTTTCCTAAAACAGCTCCCACTGCTTAGTCACTTGCATCACACATTAGTTCAAAAGGTAGAGTCCAATCGGGACTAATTATGATAGGTGCAGCTATTAATCTCTTCTTCAATTCATCAAAACCAACAAAGACATTCATTATCAAACTTAAATGGCACATCTTTTTCCAATAAATTACAAAGTGGTTTAGAAATTTTTGAGAAGTCTTTAATAAATCTTCTATAAAAACCAACATGACCAAGAAAACTTCTAATACCTTTGACATTTATTAAAGGTGACAATTTCTCAATTGTTTCAATTTTCACTTTATCTACCTCAATGTTGCTACTAGAGATTTTGTGCCTAAGGACAAGACCTTCACACACCATGAAATGACATTTCTCGCAATTGAGCACCAAATTTGATTCTTCACATCTCTTGAGTACCTAGTAAGATTTAAAAGACAATCATCAAAATTATTTCTTAAGACAGAAAAATCATCCATAAATGCCTCCAAACATTTCTCCACCATGTTTGTGAATAAGGCCATCATACATCTCTGAAAGGTGGCAGGTGCATTACATAATCCAAATGGCATTCTTCTAAAAGCAAATGTGACATAAGGACAAATAAATGTAGTCTTTTCTTGATCTTCAAGAGCAATAGCAATTTGGTTTTAACCAGAATAACCATCTATAAAATAATAATATTCCTTATCAGCTAGGCAATCTAACATTTGATCAATGAATGAAAGAGGAAAGTGATTTTTCCTTGTAGCTTTGTTGAGCTTGCGGTAGTCCATGCACACTCTCCATCTAGTCACTGTTCTTGTTGGAATGAGCTCATTATTGTCATTGGCAACCACAGTCATTCCCTATTTCTTAGGAACACATTGAATTGGACTTACCCATGAGCTATCAGAAATAGGATAAATTATTCCAGTATCCAACCACTTGATAATTTCTTTCTTGACCACTTCTTTCATGATGGGATTCAATTGTCTTTGTTGTTCAATTGTGGATTTGTGATTTTCCCCAAGTAGAATTTTGTGCATGCAAAAAGAAGGATTAATTCCCTTAATATCAGTTATGGTCCACCCTATTGCTTTCTTAAATTCCCTAAGTGTCCTCAATAACTTCTCCTCTTGCATGTTAGAAAGAGAGGCAGAAATAGTAACTTGAAGAGTAGAAGATTTTCCAAGAAAAGCATACCTCATGTGGAGGGCTTAGTAGCTAGCATCAAAGAAGCTGAAACATCTAAAGACTCATATTGATAATTAGTTCTAAGTCTGGAGTAAGCATTTAAAAAATTTGAATATTCAATAAATTCATCATCATCCCTGTTAGAATTAGCAACTAAACATGCTTCAAGAGGATCATTGGGATTTTCTTCTAAAAAAACATCTTGTGTAAAGTTATTTACCGCACTCACAGAAAAGCAATCTTCAGATGTCACAGGCAATTTTAAAGCTTTGAAAATATTAAATGTTACTTGTTGGTCTTGAACTCTCAAAGTGAGCTCACCTTTTTCAACATCAATCAAAGCTCTAGCAATTGCTAAAAATGGCCTACCAAGGATGATTGGAATCTACCTATCTTCTTCCATGTCATGAATTATAAAATCAACTAGAAAAATAAATTTATCTACCTTGACAAGGACATCTTCAATAATTCCCCTTAGGTACACATAAGAATGATTAGCTAGTTGTAAAGTAACAGAAATACGTTTGCATTCCCCCAAACCAAGTTTATCTAAAATTCACTAAGGCATTAAATTGATACTTGCACCTAAATCACTCAAAGCTTTTGCAAAAAATAAATTACCAATTGTGCAAGGGATTGTGAAACTACTTGGATCTTTGAGTTTTGGTGGCAGCTTGTTTTGGAGGATTACACTTCACTCTTTATAACGGAGACAGTTTCAAACTCACCTAGCTTTCTCTTTTTGGAGAGAATGTCCTTTAAGAACTTGACATAGCTAGGCATTTGTTCCAAAGCTTCAACAAAAGGAATATTTATTTGTAATTTCTTAAAGACATTGATGAGCTTTTGAAATTGCTTTTCAAGCTTTTGCTTTTGGAGCCTTTAGGGAAAAGGTGGTGGAAGATGGATGACTTGAGAAGTTCCTTGATTTTTAGCCTTATCATCTTCTTTTTGTTCAACTTTAATCTCATTCTCACACATTCCTTCCTTATCAACATGTTCAGTCTCAAATTCAACTGCTTTTAATTTACCTCTTCAATCTCTTTTCCACTCTTTAAAGTGATTGCTTGGCATTGTTCCTTCCCTTTAGGATTGATTTGTGTCACTAGGTAAGGAACCTTGAGGTTTATTATTGATGGAATTTATAAGCTATCCTACTTGGGTCTCAAGATTTCTCAAAGAGGCTCATTGACTTTGAATTATAGCATTAGTTTTGGATATATATTGCAAGAGAAGTTCTTCCGTTTGGGACTTCTTTTCAAGAATAGGTGGTCTAGCTTGTTGTTGAAAACCAAGAGGGTTTTGGATTGGAAGGCTTGCATTGTTGTTCCATGAAAAGTTAGGGTGGTTTCTCCAGCCAAGATTATAAGTATTAGAATATGGATTATTCTATTGTCTACTGAAGTTCCCCATAAATTGGACTGATTCAGAATTTTATGGACATTGATAATTCGAATGGCCATCTCCATACATCTCACAAACTACATATGAAATTTGAACCACATGAACTCCCAATGTGTCAAACTTATTGGACAATGCAGCCACTTGAGCAGTTAAGGTGCAAATTGCTTCAATTTCATAAGCTCCAACAACTTTCTTACTCATTAATGCCCCACTAGTGGCAGCATCAATGTAAGCTTTTATTGACCCAACCAGCCCATTGTAGAATGTTTGAACTTGTAACCAATCAAGAATCCCATGATACAGACATCTTCTAAGTAGTTCTTTAAACCTTTCCCAAGCTTCATACAAGGATTCACCATTAAATTGTGTGAATGAGGTGATATTGTCCCTCATTTTTATAGTCTTGGCAGGTGAAAAAAATTTTGCTAGAAACTTTTGAGCCAAGTCTTCCCATGTAGTGATAGACCCATTGGGCAGTGAATTAAGCCAGCTTTTTGCTTTATCCCTCCAAGAAAATGAAAACAGTCTCAATCTAATAGCATCATCAGTTACTCCATTGTATTTAAACGTATTGCAAATCTCCAAGAAATTTACCAAATGAGAATTAGGATCATCACTAGGTAACCCACTAAACTGGACTGAAGACTAAATCATCTGAATGTAAGCTGGTTTAATTTCAAAATTATTTGCATTGATGGAAGGTCTCCTAATGCTTTGGTGCAAACCTTGCAAAAGAGGAACAACATAATCTTGCAGTGCTCTATTTGCTTCGGGAACCAGATTAATGGCATTATTGCCATTGTTATTGTTATGCTTAGCCATTGTCTGATTTAAAGCCGCAACTTGCAAATTCTCTCTTCGACGTCTTCTGAAAGCTTTCTATCTCAGGATCAAAAGGAACAAGAGTCAAATGGTTTCTTCTTTGCATACAATGCAACGACCTCTCCTCGGTCGTTGCCGGCTTCCAAGACTTCTTGAAAAGACCCTCTAAGTCTCGAACAAGCCTGTCTAGAATTTGCTCGTTAATCCACTACATTCAATCACCATATAATATTGATACCTTCATATATTAAATTGAACCATAAATATAAAAATCAATACAAACTTTTTCCTTTTATTCGTAAGTATATGCATTAAAATCTATGATCTCCAAATTAATGCTTATATAAAAATTTGGAATTCGTTTACAACTTAATAAATAAAATGCTACTACTTGACCTCTAACAGCGGAGTGACTCGGAATAAAATGCTAGGAGATGCCTTTACCTATTCACAGTGGACTGAACGCGTCACTAACTACACACTAGGTTGATCCCTTTCTGTAAAAGGGGAAATAAAGGGGTGTGAGTCTCATAGACTTAGTGATAATCATCGACTCAGCGAGTAGGACGTATGTCACAACCCAAATTTCAGGCTATGACCGGCATAAGGGCCCAATAGACGTAGTCCATTAAGCCCAAGCAAGCCTATCTATTTATCCTACTCATCATTCCATCAAATATTGCTAAATCATAATTTATAACTTTAAATCAAAATAGTGATAGACATTGCCAACTCGTATTAGCATTACTTATTTAAAATATACATACATTGTCTACAACATGTATTCTAATAATTTACATTAGGTTCGTCTATAGACAACAAAAGAATACTCGACTTCCAGCGAAAGGACTCAGACGAATGTACAGCTATTGAATGCTGAGACACCTACCAAAAGATGGATACAAGTCTATAAGGACACCTCATCCTAGCTACTGACTGCCTCGTGATTTGAAAACATGAAGTTGAAAACGGTGAGTATAAACCCAGTGAGTGAACAAGGAAAGGAACAAGCAACAACAAGGGAGAATTTAAAATCATGATGCACTTGTTTCAAAACAATGCAATTTAGTTCCATTCATATTAAAAACCCCTCATCGAGTCCTTAAATGATTAATCATTTGAAAATCATGAACCCATACATAACGAACCATTTGAAAAATGAAAGCTTCAATATTACACAAGCAAGTCAAATACGTCAACGAATCTTCGCTGCAGTGGAAAGGTATTCTCGCTGCAGCTACGCTGCAGCGAGAATGAATTTTCGTTGCATCGACGTTGGGATTTAGTTATTAGCCGAACGAGGGTTTCTCAACTGGTCGAGAGTTTCTCACTAAACCTCCTCATTTTAAACTTAACTCATTTAATCCTTAATGTTGGAAGACCATGCTCTGATATGGTAGCAAAGAAGTGAAAAATAGGGCAGCAATTGGACAAGATAGAAGACAAAACAGAAGGTTTTTCGCTGCAGTGAGATTTTGGTCATAAAACAGAAAGTTTTTCACTACAGCGAAATTGTAACCCAAAAACAGAAAGTTTCTCGCTGCAGCGAGAAGCTACAGTGTCATTCTCGCTACAATAAAAATGCTTCCTCGCTGCAGCGAGTTTTCGGCCAATCTACTCCTTCAAAACTTGAGAGTTTTCGCTGTAGCGAGAATCAGAACATCAAGAAAAAAGTCTCCTCTTCCCTCAAAACAAAGCCATCCTGCTAAATAACAAAAGCAACATATAACACATGCAAACTTCAAAATTTCAACAAATCAAATGTTCACATTTTTGCATTTACAACCATATACCATATATGTATATATATATATATATAGATATTAATCATCATATACACCTTCCCATCATCATCATCTCATATGCAACGGCTTATGCGCACTCCCACTCGCATATAGTCGGGTCAGCAACAGCTTATGTGCACTCCTACTCGCACATAGCTGGGTCCACATCAACATTCAAATAAGCACCCAATGCATATCATGCATATTATCATATTTTGATAACACATAATCCATTGTATATCACAATTTCACAATATAAAATCACTTCACCAAAGGCTTGTTCCCAAGATACATTTTCAAAAACAAGTTAGATAAAATCATTCATATTCCCCAAACAAGTTTGAAATGCAAGTCCACTCACCGATTGATTGTAGAGCCTTTAGATGACTTCAATTCCCCTAATTGTCCAAATGAGATGATGGGGCTTCCTTAGAACCTAGGATCACATTAGCATAAGCAATAGGACAATTTACACACTATGAACCCTAAAAGCTATCTTTTAGCTAGTTTTTAATTGCCACATTAAATGGCTATCTATGTTCACTATCTTAATCACTAAAAAGTAATGAACATACTCATCAATAAAACAACTCATAATTTAAATTACTGGCCATTATTCACAGCTAAAAATCAAACTTGGTTCATTACTCACCCTAAGGTTCCTTTGTAGTTGAATTCTCTTCCAAAAGCTTCCAAACCAATGATGTAATTCTCTCTTTCTCTCTCTAGAATGCCCAAATAGTGAGAGAAAGTATGAAAATAAGATTTATCAAGGGTTTTGAAGTGAGAGAATGAAAGAATACAAGGGTTCTAGTCAAAAGGGCTCAAAAGTATGAAAACTAGAGCTAGAGAGAGAAAATTTTGTTAGCTACATATCAAGCTTCCATGGAGGTTTTGAAGAAACGTGAGAGAGAAGAAGAAGAAAAAGAAGACAAGCTACTAGAAAATGGGAGAAGAAGCTACTGGAAGAAATTATTTATAAGCCAAACTTATCCATTCCCTTAAAATTACGAAAATGCCTTTCTACCAATTAACTTACTCTCTTCTAATCTTTTATGCAATATTTTTGCTCTTTTGACACTGGGACAAGGACCATAATGGTCTAGACATACTCAGGTTCATGAAAACTTAAAATTTTAACCCGAGATGAAAAATGACCATTTTGCCCCGACTGTGAAAATTATTGTCATTTTTAGTTTTCTTCGTGTTTTCATCATTACACGTCATTTATGTAGTCTTATGCCTATTTAGACCTTAAAACATCATAAAACTTTCTTTTGGGAGCTTATTAGAGAAAATGACGAAACTGCCCTAGGCTCGTATTATTACATCTATGCTTAGTTACAAGCCTTTAAAGGTTAGGGTCTCACAGCGTAGATGGGAAAACAAGCAAACGACAGATCAGTTGAATATAAAAATGCAAGATTATAAGAGCAATTCATTTCAAACGAGGGTTTGTGCCATACATAAAAATCGAGAATTTCTTATAAAGTATAAATAATCGAGGTAATAAATTTTTTCGCATCAAAATATATTAATAATCATTTTCGAATCAAATCAATAAAATTTAGCAAGCTCCCGGGAAACCAAATAATATTTAAAATCATGAACAAATTATAACTCGCCCCATATGCGAGGAATTACAGATTCATTTCACAGATAAACAAATAGGGGAGCTGCGAAAAACCGTTTAATTTCATTTTCACCATGCAGAGAAATATAATTCATAATATTAAAACTTATTTCAACTCATATAAAACCATTACATTTTTGTCAAAAATAAACAACATGGCTTATGACTTTCTTAAAAACTTGGCTTGTGCCAAAATCATTCTCATACTCAATTCTCAAGGATACCTTGGCTTGGGGCTATCCCAACCGAGTCCGTCAAGGCTGTTAAAAAGTCATGTACGCATAAATCATATTTTTATTTTGAAAACATAGCCATTTCTGGGCGTTGGCTGAGTTCACCCTCACGTGGTGGTTCAGCGTGAAGTGAACTCTAAAGTTGTACCTCGAGAGTTACCCTACACGCCTCTCCGACTGAGGTAAGAATATAATGGGGTTACCGTGCCCCTCTAATAGGCTGGTCTATAGAACTTGCCCATTGCAGCAAGCTAAACCCACCATACAATAAAATTTGCAATAGCATGACATGCCAATTATTTTACAACCCAGCCTATCAAGGCAAACAACAGTTTATACATTTTCAACACATTTACCAATCCAGCCAATCATGCCCACATTATCATAAGCCATTCGAATCAAAATACAATTTATAACACAACAAGTAGCAATTTCCAATTACTCTTGAATTTCTTGGTTAAAATGAAATCACCTTTTAAAAGAATTCAAATTTGATCTTCAAGGGGATAGTTTAAATCTTTCTCAAAATATCAATCCCCACATCACGTTAAAACTCTCTTTTCGTAAAATGTTCATTGTAAATATTTGCATGATATTTTGTATCAAAATAGCATGGTGAATATGTAATAAATTTCATGAATGCACACCACACAAACAATAAGGCATAATTTTCTTTCATGTAAATCTTTTCGAAAAGCTTATTCCCAGTTTAAAGCATTTTACGTCTAATATATATATATATATTTCAAATGATTTTTAAAAATAACTTACACCCACAATTCCTTAAAATTCTATCAACGCATGCTTTCTATAAATTTTGCACTTCACGTAAAATATACGTACATGTATATATATACGAAATTTTTAAAATTGACACCCCCTACTCATCTCATAATAGTGGGATATTACTTCACTATTAATTCATACGGGTATATAACTATTCCTATTTGTCGATCACATACTTCGTTCGGCACTCCTCCACGACAAACTTTCCTAGCAATAATTTAAACTCAGTATACTTAATCACACATTTGTATGGGTAGCAACTTAATTAAAAATTCCTTAAGCAACTTGCATATTTTTCATCCAAAATATGCACAATATTAAACTACCTATAAACCTTAAAATATAACATTAACTTACCATTAGGCCCTCTCCATGGGCTTCTCCATTTTTCCTATTTGGGCTAAACCTATTTATTTTTATTTCCTATTGGGCCATGCCCACTTATTTTTTATTTATTATTTATTCTTTCTTTTTTTTTCTCTCTTCCACGTTTCTTCTTTTTTTTTTCTTTTCCAGCCCGTCACTCCCTTCACCACTGTGGCTTCCTCTCTTCCTTTCCTATTAAAATCGATCACCAAAAGCCTCATTTTCTCACCCTTTTTACTGCCATTTTCTGCTCTAAAAGCAGCAAATTTCCAGCTCAAATTTCTAGCAACAAAACTTCTCAATTTTGGCAGCACAAAGTTGTCCAATTTTCCTGCACAAACTACCAACAAACAGCTCCAATTTTTTTGCACAAATTGGCAGCAAACAGCTCAAATTTTCAGTAGCCAAAGTTGTCCTTCAATGGCAGCAAAAACCTCAAAAAATTTCTAGCAACATAACCTCAAAATTTAGCAACAAAAACCTTGAATTTTCAACACCAAAATCCCTCTAAAAAGCACCGAATTTTCTCTCTCAAAGTGCAGCAAAAATCAGCTTCTTACCTCACAAATTTTCAGCTTTCTTCCTCCTCCAAAAATTACAGCAAAAGCTCTCTTTTTCCTTCCTTAAAGTGTAGTAAAATCGTTCTCTTTTCTCTTCCTTTCCCACGGTTCTTTCTTTCCTTTATTTCTCTTCTCCCACTCTCAACTGACTTCCTCTCCTTTTTCTCTTTTATCTCTTTTTCATTTCTTTCATCTCACATGGCCGGTCCCACCATCATTTTTACATTCTTCTCTTTTGTTTTCTTTGTTTTTTTTTTTTGTCTTTCTTCCTTTCTTTTGCTTTTATTTTTGTCTTGCTTGTTTTTACTCACATTGGATTGAAATTGAAAGTAAAAAAAAAAACTTGTGCACCTTTTCCATCCACCATACATTTTTCTTTCTTTTGTTTTTGTCCTCATTCCATTCTTGACTCATGTGGCCGCTCATGTACATATAAAAATATTGCTTGACTTTTCAGCATCTTTTCTTCATTATTTTATCATCCATTTTATTTTTATTTCTTCAAAACAATAAAATTTACATATTATGCCTTAACTTCATTTTATTTAACACGCCTCCCTTAAATTTTCATATTTTAAATTTAATTCTTCCGGCACATGTAAAAATTTTAATTTCCTTCTATCTTCCTTTTCTTACACGTGTATAATCAAAATATCGAGATCGCATTTCAACGCGCTGTCATCACAATATTTAAATATTTACTTACCCGCGTTAGCTCGATTTAATAAAATCACGCTAACACAATTATCATCGTTTTCTTTCAAAATTCTTCTTTACTTCTTCTCCCCCACTTAAATTAGTCATATTCCATTTTTCATGACTAATTCCGAAAACATATAAAATATTAATATTTTAATATTATTTTATTGAATAAAATATTTTTTTATTTCAAAATTTTTCACTTGCCTTCTTTGGTCCCGAAACACATCATTACATCTCGGTTTACTTCCGAATCATCCTTTAGCTTACTAATTCCTCTCCAACGAAAATATTATTATTTAATTGTTATTTTTACAAGCGCGAAGCATTTTATTCTTGAACGCTCCTTTCATCTTTGGTCGCTCTTTAGCACGCCAATTCACGTCAAACGATCATTCGTTTGATCAATAAGGTCTTATTTGTGTCCAACGAGGGTGCGGGGTATTACATACAATGACCAAAGATATTTGGAAGCAAACAAAATCTAATATTAAAACAAGAAAAATAAAATTTGAAGAAAGACTAAATTGCTTGGTATTAGTATTAATATAAATTCTAAAAACAATTTCCCAACAATGGCATCAAAAACTTGTCAGTTAAAATTCTACAACGTAAGTATATGTATCGAATAGATAGTATATAAGCAAGCAGAGTATCGATCCCACAGAGAATTGATCTAAAATTTTACTAAGTACTAAAATTATAACAATTTAATCTTATCAAAACAATCAATATCGAATAATTAAATTAACTAACTAAACATACTTAACCAAAATTTAAACTAAGAAAAATCAAAATAATAATAACTTGAGTAAATATAAAATCAAACAAGTCTAGGATTACAATATTCCTCACACTTCATCTAATCTTACCACTATTCCTTAACTTAATTCAATAGGTTGAATTGCTAACCTAGAGTCCTAAATTATTTATAAAGGTCTCTCAACTCATCTTATGAAAATATCTATTTAACCAAAACACTATATCCTATGTGAATTGAAATTAAAATAGATTCATTAAGTTCATGCTCTAATCTAGCTACATATGGCCTATAAGTATGTCCCTATCCTATACTGTGAAACCTTGACCTCCATAGATTTTAACTAGAGGTAGACTGATGAGTGCATCAAATTCACATATTTAATGGGAGATTAAATACCTAATTAGTCTAAGTTGGACTAGATTTAAGATCAAATTTAGGTATTTTTATTTATTTTATTAGTTTAGCTTAATTTATGTTTAATTGTTTATTTTAATTTAATGATGTTAGTTGTACGTTATTTATAATTATTTTATGTTTTTATATGAGTAGGATCAAAAATAATTTCAATTGGTGAAGAAACGTGCATAATGGACTATTGCTCTATTTCATATGTTTTGGTCTTTCAAGCTTATCTCCCACTACAGGAGTCAAGGCTACAACTTTGATGTTTACCACTTTGCCTAGTTCTGATCAAAAAGTGGTCAAAATCTTTGTCAAAGTGAAAGCACTGCACCAGAAGAACAAAAAGGGACATTTTTGTAAATTATGTGAAACTTTGATTGACTTTAGTGAGAAATATCTAGTTCCAGCACCTTCTTCATCTTCCTCTCGTTTCTTCTCTCCTTTTTGCAACACTTTTCATCCTCCATGGAAAGAAACCTTAAAACCTCCATAACCTTCTCATACTAACTCCAAAATTCATGTTTTAGCACACTTTTTCATAGGGTTTTTCGTTCTCTTTCACTTTTTTACCTCAAAAACCCTCAAAAAAAAGTTTTTCCTTTGCACTTTCTCTCACTAGTTGAACATTTTTAGAGAGGGAAACTCTTCAAATTAGCTTGAAAACTCTTGAAGGAGTTTTCCTCTTTTAATCCTCACTAAGAAAATTCAACTACAAGTCCACCAAGGTGAGAAATGAGTTACGGTTGATTTTAAGTTGTTAAAGATGGCTAATAATTAGATTTGTGGGCTGTTATTTTTTTATGGTTATATTGTATGTGATAGGTTCCAACGAGGCCCCACATGTCCATTTGGAGCATTAGTTGAAGTCAGATTCGATCAAAAGAATCAACAAGGACAAGTGAGTGAACTTGCATGAAATTATTTTTGGGAAACACATATGTGTTAAGATAAAGCACTTAAATGATTATATTTGAACTTTTTTTCTCTAAATCATGCTTGGGAACAAGCCCTTGATGAAATGTTTTATGTTGTAAAATGTATAATGTGATGAACCTATGTGTTGCTATATTCTGATGATATATATGTTATGCTTTGAATGATAATATTGTGTAATAATTGTAACCGCATGTGTGAGGTGTGGGAGTGCACATTCTGGAGATGATGGGTGATTCCAGCTATGTGCGATGTGGGAGTATACATGAGCTAATGACTGGTGGATGATGATTCCAGCTATGTGCGGTGTGGGAGTGCATATGAGCTGATGACCGGTGGATGATGATTCCAGCTATGTGCGGTGTGGGAGTGCATATGAGCTGATGACCGGTGGATGATGATTCTAGCTATGTGCGGTGTAGAAGTGCACATGAGCTGATGACTGATGGATGATGATTCCAGCTATGTGCGGTGTGAGAGTGCACATGAGCTAATGACCGATGGATAATGATTCCAACTATGTGCAGTGTGGGAGTGCACATGAGCTGATGAGCCGATGGTTGTATACATGTGTACACATACCATAGAAATGTTAGAGAAAATATTTTGTGATTGCAATGAATGTTGAATGTTGAAATTGTTAATTGCTTCCAAATTGATTTTTAATGTAATGAGAAACTCTCTGTCTTGCTTGTCTTGCTTGGATATTTGCTGTAGTTTTCACTCTTTTCAACTTTGTTGTTGATCATAGATCCTTCACTTTAAGGGATTAAATAACCAAAGGTTGAATTAAAGGGCTTTACAAGAAATTAAACTAAATTACATTGTTTTTAACATAAGTGCATCATGTTTTCTACAACTTTCTGTATCATTTGCTTGTTCCTTTCCTATGTTCACTCACTAGATTGAGGTGTCCACTATATTCATCTTTTTGGTAGGTACCATGGCATTCAGTAGTTGTACCTTCACCAAAGTCACTCTGCTGGTAGTCAAGAGTCTTTTGCCTATGTATGCGTACACATGATGTAAATCACTAAGATTCATAGTATAAACAATATATGTATATTTTGATTGATGATGCCACTATGAGTTGACAATGGGTGGTATTATTTTGAATGATATAAATGAAATTTGATTGCCATAGTATATCACTGAATATTTTTATAGTTAAAAATTACAAAATGTGACTTTAGGAATGATTGTTGAAATGACGATCGAGATTACATAAAGAGGCTTGCTTGGGCTTAGTGGGCTATGCCCATTGGTCCCATGCTCCATTCATGGGTTGGAAATTGGGCTATGACAAAGTTGGTATTAGAGCCCTATGTTGTCTAGGTCCTAGGATTTTCATTATTGGTCCAGCAGAGTATTAGGTCTTTATGTGGAAACTTCGATTGTGAATTGTGAACCGCAACACATTTTATAACCAAAAAACTACATAGATTCCCTATTCTAGAAACCATTTTTCCCCTTAGGTATAATTGTAACTTGTGTTTAATAACATGTGTTTGCTTTTGTCCAAGTAAGAATGTTACCTAAGACACGAGCCGCCTCGAGAAGGACGAGGAAGCAAGATGCTTTTAACAAGACAACGGGTAAGCCATGAGCTCCCACCCATAGGGGGCGAGGTAGACGTAGTAAGACCACTAGGTCGATGAGGGTGGATACACTTGTGAGTAGACATGAGGAGGAACAGTCTTTAGGTGATGCAAATAGACATCCAACTGGGGGCATTACCATTGAGGACTTGGCTGTAGGTCTGCAAGGAGTTAATAGGGTTATGGAGATGATGGCAACCCGTATGGACGACATATAGAGAATAGTAGAGGGGAGACATGTAACATAAGAGTCCCCTAGTTCACAAGGACAAGCTGATCGCCATCCTCTAAAGGTTGAGAGGGGTCATGTAGAGGTTTCACTTCCTTATTTCCTAAAGCTTAAGCCTACGTCGTTTATGGGGTCTGATGCATCGAAAAAACCCCAGGTTTTCTTAAAAAGTATGAAAAAAATTTGTAATGCCTTGGGATGTTCTATTACCAGATCAGTTGAGTTAGCCGTTTTTCAATTAAAGGATGTGGCACAAGAGTGGTATGGCTCCCTGCATAGAGGTAGGCCAATGGGTGCAACCTCGTTGACTTGGGATGAGTTTAGTACAACGTTCTTGGATCGATTCTTACCAATTAGTGTACGTAATGCAAGAGCTAAGGAGTTTGAGGCCTTAATACAGACCCCAAGTATGACGGTGTCGGAAAACGACATCAAATTCACACAGTTGGCTCGATATGCACCCTAACTAGTTTCTACTGAGGAAATAAAGATTCAAAGATTTGTGGATGGGCTAGTGAAGCCATTGTTTAGGGCTTGCACTCAGCGAATTGAGATGAGGAGCAGCGAGAGCAGGGTTGCAAGGGATAGAATAAAAAGGGCCAAGACAGAGGGCCATCAAGGTCGTTGAGACTTTAGTAATGACATTTCATCTTCTAGCAGTCAGGGCCAACACTAGGACTCACATTTACCCCAACAGGGGAGTGGCTCGCTTAGTGCCAATATTGAGGTGAAACAAAAGACCTTCAATGTCACGACCCGAAACCTCCCTAGGGCCCTTGACAACCGTCGCGACGTCCCGATTGTCACTAATTACTCAGAATGCCAACCGGAACCCCGCAAGGCTTACATATGAGTTTCTTACCTTTCCTGAGAGCAATCGTTGTTAAACATTCCGCTTTAAACAATTACTATTCAAAATATTGATTAAAATATAGCATTTTTATATAAAAAAATATTTATAGAAACACGTGTAAGAAATCTTTTGTAACGTGGAAGTAAAATAAATTCATACATTCAATAATTTACAAGGTTATAATGTACAATAATAATTACAATGATAAGTGGCCCGTAACTACACCAAGTGTTGGTGATAGTAACCTACTATCTATGAGATAGAGGGGTCAACTGGAATCCTCGACAAAATCGGGTATCTACAAGCTACCACAGGCCTGAAATATTTGGAAAGGAAGTGGGTGAGATTTTACAATCCCAATGAGTAAATAAACATTATTATAAATATCTAAAGGTGAGTAAAATGGAGTATAGTTTAAACAACAAATCACAAATCATTTCATAAGGTTTTCAATTATTTCTTAAACCATAAAATATTTGTAATTTATCAAAATAGTTGTTAAGGCCTATGACTTTTATTAGAAACAGGGCTCAAGCCAAAAATTAGTCCTCGGGGATACCTTGGTCGAGGCATCTAACTGAGTCCGCCAAGGTTGTTAAGATATTTACATGTTAAACACATGTTAGTTTTAAAAATAAGTCGTTCATTGGCGTTGGCCGAGTTACACATTCACGTAGGGGTTCGACGTGAAGTGAGCTCTAACACTACCCTGGGAGTTACCCTCCTCGCCTCTACAACTGGAGTAACTATGCAACCAGGTTTACCATACCCCTCTAATAGGTAGTCCATGAAAACCCGTCACTGTAGTGACTAAACCCACCAATTTTAATAAAATTTCGACAATATAACGCGGCTTTTATTTATTTACCCAGCCTGCATAGTAAAAGACAACTTACATAAATTCCCAATGCAATTATAAAATATAGCCACATATACTCATATATCATAAGCCATTCATAGGAAAATATATTTTTCAAGACAATTGACAACCTCCAATTACTCAATTTCATAATCAAAAGTTTCTTATTTCAGATAATCAACACAATATATTTATTTGTCACATTTATTTCTAAAACATCAAAAGTCCCATTTTAATCTCATTTTCGTTTCATAAAATACATGAAGAGCATTTAAAAATAAACTCTAGATAATTTACAATAATAATAGGTTTACTCACCGTTTGTACAACTTAAATGCTTTCTAGGTGCCCCGATCACTGTTCGTCGGGTACGACTTCCTTGCCTTTACCGGAAGGCTCTCCTCCTAGACACATTACAAAAATTACACAATTCACCACATTGATGCTAAATCACTATATAATTGACTTAAATCCTATACTAATGCATGGTATGAAATGCAATAGCCTAAAACGGCTTAAATGCGGTATTAACCTATTTTTGGTACTTTACCCGATAAATTACTAACGCGCTCCATTTTAGCTCTAACTTGTCCCATTTTCTCTCCAACATTTTTAACCATTAAATATCAGCCAATAACCTTCTAAAATCATCAAAATCAGCTCACTTTCCTCCTTGAAAAATTTGGCCAAAAATGGGACATTAACTCGGTTAATTTTCCACTTTGTTTTTCTATCACATTTAACAATTTTTCATCATTTTCTCTTCATTTCTCTTAGAATAAAAATCAGTTCATCATCATTGTACATCATTAAATATTCAGCCAAGGGTGGGTAATGTGAGAATTTCATGCTTTCTTGCTCAATTTGATTTCTATACACATTTAACTAACTAAAACTACCAATTTAACTAATAATCAAAACCTAAAAAATTCAAAATCCTCTCCCTTGAAATTCGGCCAGCCCTTGGTATCACTTTTTGATCTCTCTCCTCAAGCATGCTAAATGGAAACAAAGGCATAGGAAAGGTAGAAATCAAGCTAGAGTCGAAAAATCTTACCATTAGACGCGTAAACGGACGAAAAACGCGAATTCCCCTTTGAATTTTCTAGTTTTCCTTTGGTTTTTCTCTTTTCTTCCTTTCCTCTCTATTTTCTCTCCTATTTTCTCCTTATGGCCGACCATTACTTGATGGGGGGTTTAAATGGGCTGATTTTCCTTTAAAATAATATTAAACAATTAAAAAATGCCATGTGTCACTTTTCCATTAGCCCGTTTTCAAAATTTCATCCTTTAAACTTCAATTTTTCACCACTTAAAATACCATAGCTATTTATACCAAAAATAAATAAATCCTATGATTTTGACAAGTTTTGGGTGGTGAAAATTACGGTTTTTACCCCGAGGCCACAAAATTATCGTTTTGTCCCTATGTTCCGAAAATTACCGGAATTGAAATTTTTCACTTCCTATCATTAAATTATACTCCAAATAGTTAATCTTGGTAAAAAATTTCACTCAATGATCAAATTATTATCTTAGGTGGCAAAATGACGATTTTGGCCATGAACATCAAAATTTTCAATTTTCCCCTAAATGAATCGTCGAACTTCGAACAATCATTTTTAGTCATTCCTGGACTGTAAAATATTAAATTTCATCCTACGATTCCTATTTGAACTAGTTCGAGGTTAAATCAACTCAAGTGTACTATTAGGTACAATACCGGGTTTCATTTATTCTTAGGAGCTTTCCTAGCTTAATAACATGCTACTCAGTGCATGTATGTCATGACATGTGTTTATATGGTCGGGTTTTACATTCAATGTTATGAGATAGCAAGATTCAAGGCAGGGTGGCCAGGCTATCAATCGTTGCAATATTTGTGGAGTACGACATAGAGGATGATGCCTCCCCGCCATAGGGGTTTGCTATACATGTGGTCAACTTGGACATATTAGGAGGAATTGCCCGATGGCTCATCAATCACAAGGTTCTGCTCACAGCTCTACCTAGCCAGCTTCGTCTGCTTCTTCAACAAGTGCTTCACCTAACCAAAAGGCTAGCGGGTCGAGAGGTAAAGGTGCTATTACTTTCTCTCAGAGCAGGCCATTTGGGTTTGGACGTCATAAATCTGCTGGTAGGGGCCACGCAAGGGTGTACGCTCTGACACAGGAGGAGGCCCAAACATCCAATGCAATGGTCTGAGGTACTCTTTCTATTTGTGATATGAATGCTCGGGTATTGTTTGATCTTGGTTCTACCCACTTTTTCATTTCTCCATGTTTTGCACCTCGATTGGGTAAGGATTGTGTTATGAGAGAAGAACAATTAGTGGAGTCTACCCTTTTAAGGGAGGTATTTGTAGCAGAATGGGAATATAGGTCATGTGTAGTTCGAGTCAAGGACAAAGACACTTTGGTCAATTTAGTGGTATTAGGCGCCTTAGATCTTGATGTGATTTTGGGAATGGATTGGTTGTCACCCTGCCATGCCAGTGTGGATTGTTATCATAAATCGATTAGATTTGATTTTCCAAGAGAGCCATCATTTAGTATTTAGGGGGCTAGAAGCAATGCTCCAACAAATTTGATATTTGTCATGTCTACTAAAAGGCTATTAAGACAGGGTTGTCCAGGTTCTTTAGCTATTGTGAGAGATACCCAAGTGAAGGTCGGGGAGATAAACCAAGTATCAGTAGTGAACGAGTTTATAGATTTATTTCCAGACGAACTACCAAGTTTGCCTCTAAAGCGAGAGATTGAATTTTGTATAGACTTGATTCCCAACACTAGACCCATATCCATAGCCCCATATCGAATGGCATTTGCGGAGCTTAAGGAACTTAAAGATCAGTTAGAAGATTTGTTAGATAAAGGCTTCATCTACCCCAGCGTCTCACCATGAGGAGCACCAGTGCTATTTGTAAAGAGGAAAGATGGGTCACTTAGATTGTATATTGACTATCGACAGCTTAATAAAGTGACGGTGAAGAATAAGTACCCATTCTGAGAATATATGATTTATTTGACCAACTACAAGGAGCACAATGTTTCTCTAAGATAGATCAGTGATCTGGGTACAATCAGTTAAGGATCAGGAATGAAGACATACTAAATACTGCATTTCGAACAAGATCTCACTATGAGATTTTTGTGATGTCATTTGGGCTTACGAATGCCCCTGCGGCCTTTATGGATTTGATGAACCGAGTGTTAAAACCTTATTTGGACAAGTTTGTGGTGGTATTTATTGATGACAATTTGATCTACTCAAGGAGTCAGGTAGAACACGAGCAACACCTTAAGATAGTGCTACAAACTTTGAGAGAACATCAATCGTATGCCTAGTTCTCCAAGTGTGAGTTCTGGCTCGAAAGTTGTTGCCTTTTTAGGACATGTGGTCTCTAAGGATGGGGTACAAGTTGACCCAAAGAAAGTTGAGGCAGTGGAAAAGTGGCCAAGGCCAACATCGATTACAGATTTTATGAGCTTTTTTGTCCAGTTCAGCTCTATCACGACTCTGTACTCCCCTTGAGCCCGTGACAACCGCCGCGATGTCCCGATAGACATTCATCGCCCGAAATGGTGATCGAAACCTCGCAAGGCTTTTATATCAATTTTCTCACCTCCCATGTGAGCGACAGTTGTTAAATATCATGTTTTTAGAGATTATAAACTATTTTCAAATCAAAACAATAGAAAAATAATTTATGTCTCACAGGGGCATTTTGGTCATTTTTCCTCAAAAATCTCGAAACCAGCTAAAAATGTAGTATGCTAGTGGAAAAGACATATTTCATAATAAAAAATAAGTTTAGATATCTAAAACATTCATTTAAAGTGAAATTATAACTATTTGAATATAATAAAAATATTCAATAGAATATTCTATTTTCTTATAAAACAATATTTATAGAGTTACCGGTAAATAATTTTTTTGTAGCGTAAAAGCTAAATAAATTCATACATACTGTAGTACAGATAACCAAAGTATAAAATTTAATTTACAGTGACACGTGAGCCCACGAACGACTTAAACTATCAAAAGCGGTAAACTTACAGTTTTTGAGGATGCAAGTCCAACTGTAGCCCTCAACAAAGTGAGATATCTACCGACTATCCTGAGCCTGAAATGGGTGAAAATGAGGGTGGTGAGATTATATAATCCCAGTGAGTAAACAAATACCATCTAAAATATCTAAAGCTGAGTAAATGGAGACAGATTAAAATAGATCATCATACTGTAATTTATCACCTTTCAACTCATTTCAACCAAATAAAATCAATTCATATAAATCGAGTAATCAACATGGCTTATGAATTTCTTAAAACTTTGGCCCGTGCCAAAATCATTCTCATACTCAGTTATCAGGGATACCTTGGCCGAGGGCTATCCCAACCGAGTCCGCGAAGGCTGTTAAAAAGTTATGTACGCATAAATCATGTTTTAATTTTAAAAACATAGCTGTTCCT
The DNA here is from genome assembly GCF_000208745.1 of Theobroma cacao. Taxonomy (NCBI): domain Eukaryota; kingdom Viridiplantae; phylum Streptophyta; class Magnoliopsida; order Malvales; family Malvaceae; genus Theobroma; species Theobroma cacao. The sequence continues at coordinate 6,275,409 of NC_030853.1, read as the reverse complement.
TGACGTTGGCTGAGTTCACCCTCACGTGGTAATTTGGTGTGAAGTGAACTCTAAAGTATTAACTTCAGGAGTTATCCATCTGCGCCTCTCATACTGAGGTATGAATATAATAGGGTTACCGTGCCCCCACTAATAGGCTGATCCACGGAACCCGTCCACTGCAGCAACTAATCAATAACCCACCAGTTCAATAAAATTTAACAGCATGACATGGTAATTTTATCATTATCCAGCCTATCAAGGCAAACAACAGTATATACATTTTCAACACAAATATCAATTTAGCCATTCATACCAACATTGTCGTAAGCTAATCAATTAGAACCATAAATTCACAATACATCAAATGGTCTCCAATTAGTCTATTTTCAAAGCCATCATTTAATTTCAAGACAATTTATAAAATCATTTCATTTAAACACATTTTGTTTATAAAACATAAAGATTTACCATTTAAACTCATTTTCCATAAAATCACAAAATCAGATAAAAACCACTTTAGATAATTAAGACAATAGTAAGGTTATTCACTATTTCGGGAGTCGAATTTCGAGTACTCCGATTCTTGATCCTCAAATACTATCTCTTTACTTTTGCCAAAATGCTCACCACCTAGACATATTGCACAAAAGCCATTTACTACATTTATGCTAAATTGTTATAAAACCAATTCAGGCTATGTACTAATGCATGAAATGGGATGTGAAATACTCGGGTAACTATCTAAATACGGTGCTCAATATAAATTCAATTATGTACCTAAATAAAACGGTATTGGCCTAATTCGATCTGTCACCTGATTAATTGGCCAATACGTCCAATTCAACTCCAAATAATTCCATTTTTCTCCCATTACTCCAAATCATCAAACACAAATTAAATAGCTTGAAATATGCCAAAATCATCCTCACATTTTGTCTTGGAAAATTTGGCCATGGTGGGTGCATCAACACTATAATTTTTCTTACTTGATTCTCACACCATAAATCACTAATTCCTAACCAAATCACTTGAAATAAAATCAAAATCATCCTCAATATTCCACATGGAGAATTCGGCCAATGATGGTGATGGAAGAACATGAATTTTTCTTGCTTGATTTTCATGCTACACATCACTAATAAACTAAAAACACTAAAATACATTGAAATCTAATCAAATCAAGCATCAAAACCTCTCTCTAAGTGTTCAGCCAACATGATACCCATCATGAAATCATGTGATTCAACCATGGAAAATGTGAGACCCTGTCAAGCTCGATTAAAAGACGGTATTGTACCGAATGGTACAACTAAGTTAAATCGAGCCTTGAACTAGTTCAAATAGAAATT